>NW_010967425.1:48072-49173 GCF_000463585.1 Tarenaya hassleriana
GAATGGGCCTACAGGGTCACACACCATTAGGGATGGACTTATATGTGAAGTATCGGAAAGATAGACTTGGATTTTGTCGAACAACCGGTTCTCGGACCAAATCAGAGTGTCGGGACGAGTTTCAGCCTTCTGACTCGAACCGAGTCAGTACTTGACTCGGACCGAGTCAGTTCCATGCGAGTCGAAGCCCAGAAAGTGTTTTGGGCTTGGCTGATGTTTTGACTCGGTAGAGTCAAGGTTTTGACTCGGACCGAGTCAATACTAAATGGGTCGAGTCAAGAGTTGACAATGGGCTTGGTGACTCGACCGAGTCAGAGTTCTGACTCAGACCGAGTCAATACTCGGAAAAAGTCACTTTTCCACAAGGATTAGGGTTCCTATCTTATAAAAAGGGTATTGGACGCCGTCCTCAACCTAACACAGACGAACAGAAGAAATCATTTCTTTCATAGTTCTAGCTCCCGGGATTAGATCCCACTTCACATACTTCACAGATCCTAGCAGATCGGTTCCAAAAGCGTTTGGAATCCCTCCCGTCGGTGTGGATACGTGTAGAGGGACTGTAACTTCAGTCCTAGGTGATTAAACAGGCCCCGGATCGACTCCTACTTCCGTTTCTTCAGGAAAGAGGTAACTATTCGATTCCCACGGTGATATACACGATCTGTTCGGGTTTTGCAGGTTTGGTTGCGTGTGACGTTTGACGATATCATATGTTGAACATAAGGCATGGACAAGCCACCTTATCTTATTCGACTGCTTTCTCGTTCACTGAGTTAGACTGTCTGAAATAGACGATGTTCGTCTATAGTGCGGCCACACATTTCTACAGTCTCGCTCTATTCGACTGCTTTCTCGTTCACTGAGTTAGACTGTCTGAAATAGACGATGTTCGTCTATAGTGCGGCCACACATTTCTACAGTCTCGCTCACACGAGGGGCCCAGCGATATCTCTCTCTTTTACGAGAGGTACAAATCCAATCTTGACTATCTACAATCCGGTACATGATTCGTTTCGGACCTGATACACGCCTTTATAGTCCTCCTGTTACGCATGACGTTTGACGTATTCAAAGCACGCAACTCCTCATGTTGGATTC
>NW_010967425.1:49290-50869 GCF_000463585.1 Tarenaya hassleriana
GTGATTGTATCCAATACCTATGATCATCTATGTGATCATCAATCACACATCATACTAGTCTTGGTATATCATTATTCCCACAATGATACATGACTAGAGAGTTCAGTATTGTTCATAACAATAAATGGATTTCATAACATATTAAAGCATGCATAATACGTAATGAATCAAACACTCATCCATAAACTATAGACAGTTTCAATACATCAAATGTATCTAAGTAAAGCTCGCATAACAGTACATCATAGAGCATTAAACCAACAATCTCCCACTTGCTCTAATCATGAATTGCTAAACATCTAATGCCCATATCCTTAACATGACCCTCATGCTTCGACGAAGGGAGAGGCTTCGTCAACGGATCGGCAATGTTGTCATCTGTCGACACTCTGCAAATGTGCACGTCTCCTCTGTCTATGATCTCC
Source organism: Tarenaya hassleriana (assembly GCF_000463585.1). Taxonomy (NCBI): domain Eukaryota; kingdom Viridiplantae; phylum Streptophyta; class Magnoliopsida; order Brassicales; family Cleomaceae; genus Tarenaya; species Tarenaya hassleriana. The sequence continues at coordinate 49,716 of NW_010967425.1, forward strand.
CTGATAAGGTGAAATCGTCTGAGTATGTGTTTGGATCGTTGATGGGATCTGGGTTCTTTCGCTTGTGCGATCGCTCCATTGTTATCACAATACAGAGCAATGGGGCTATCAGCACTCGGAATGATCGCATGCTAGGAACCCGTAGATAACCCAACAGTTGTATCAGAGCCTGGTTCTCTGTATATCGCCGTGCTTGTTATATGATTGCATGATTTAATCGTTAAATTGCATGTAATCATTGAATCTATGCATGTTTTATGATATTTGTGATTGTTGAATGATGCATGCATGGTATGGAGTCTGGGACGGGTTAACGGTGCGATGAAACGGGGGTGAACCCCTAATTTTCAAAACCCGAAAATTCTGTCCCGAATCTGATCTGTCCGCGGTTAGCCGGACCAAGGTGTTGGTCAGCCGGACCAGCAGGCAGATCAGATTCCGGACCGAGTGTTTGGTCAGGAGGACCAAAGTTCACTTGGTCAGCCCCGGACCAAAAGTTGGTCCGGCGGACTAGGCGAGAACAACGCAGGTCCGAGACGACGAAGGCGGACTGACCGAGGAAACGGACTGAGTTGGTCCGGTGCTGACCAAGTTTGGTCAGCCCCGGACCAAGCCCAGTTGGTCTGCGCTCTGCTTCCTCTAATCAACTCGGAGCTGAAAAGAACGGACCAAGCTCAGTTTTGAACTGCGGTCTGTCTGCTTGGTCAGCCTGAGAAGGAGAAATCGGACTGAGTTGGTCAGTGGCTGACCAAATTTGGTCAGCCCCGGACCAAGCTTAGAATTTCTCCGAAAAATGACAGAACGGCGGACCAGAGAAGCTGACCAAGGTCAGTCCGGCGGACCAGATTCTGGTCAGCTCCGGACTGGACCTCAAACACTTCTCAAGTCCAAAATTTTGTCCTCTTCCTCATGATTAATCTCAAGCTATTACCGCCCATTAGTAGAGCAACTGTCAAGGCCTCGATCGTCATGGTTACGGGTCATGCCCTAGCTGAGCGTGCCTGATTATCTTGGTGAGGCAGTATGGAGAAATCGTGATTCTCATAGCTCGAATATGGTTGAGCTTGAATTGGGTTATCAAGTCGGACTTAGACCTAATGGTAAGGATGGGATGAGGTGTTGGTTGTAATGCTCTAGGATGATCCGTGATATGA
>NW_010967425.1:51179-52525 GCF_000463585.1 Tarenaya hassleriana
GATGCATTGGATGCATTTCACAATCATGGGTACTCGGTGTGAACGAGTGACTGGTTGACCCGCATGAGATTGTCACATGGACAGAGTCATGACTTGAATCTCATACAACGGTTCGTTCTTGGATCCTCAGACCTGAGATGTCTAGAGTATCTGATATGAGGAATGGCGTGTCTTGACTGCGTGAAACGTCGTCTTTAACCGGATGATTATAACAGCGTTGATCAGATACGTTCACGAATCATATGGAGATAATAGACATGCATTATGGGACTTGTCACCTCCTCAATAGGAGAGATATCGTTGGGCCCTCTCGTGGAAGTCAGACTATGAAAATGCGTGGCCACGCTATAGATAAAGTTGCATCTATTTTATTAGTCGATTTGCCAAGACGAGAAAGCGGATGAACTTGAAGGGTGCCTCAAACTATGCCCTTGTTCAACATATGATATCGTGAGATAAAGGATCAGAACTCGAGCTGTTATTGTCTTGGTTAGATCACCTCTAACTCAATTCAACGTGGGTGGTCATGGCGTCTTGCTAGAGGCTAACCATGACTTGTAGATCGGGAATGGTTCTCGAGGCTACTGCCACTGCGAATGGGCCTACAGGGTCACACACCATTAGGGATGGACTTATATGTGAAGTTTCGGAAAGGAAGACTTAGATTTGGTCGGAAAAAACCGTTTGAGGATCAAATCAGAGTGTCGGGACGTTTTCAGCCTTCTGACTCGGACCGAGTCAGTACTTGACTCGGACCGAGTCAGTTCCATGCGAGTCGAAGCCCAGAAAGTGTTTTGGGCTTGGCTGATGTTTTGACTCGGTCGAGTCAAGGTTTTGACTCGGACCGAGTCAATACTAAATGGGTCGGGTCAAGAGTTGACGATGGGCTTGGGCTGATTCATTCTGACTCGACCGAGTCAGAGTTCTGACTCGGACCGAGTCAATACTCGGAAAAAGTCATTTTTCCACAAGGATTAGGGTTCCTATCTTATAAAAAGGGTATTGGATGTTTTCCTCAACCTAAGACAGACGAAAAGAACCCTAAGACAGAGCAAAAACACAGAAGAAATCGTTTCTTTCATAGTTCTAGCTCCCGGGATTAGATCCCACTTCACATACTTCATAGATCACAGCAGATCGGTTCCAAAAGCGTTTGGAATCCCTCCCGTCGATGTGGATACGTGTAGAGGGACTGTAACTTCAGTCCTAGGTGATTAAACAGGCCCCGGATCGACTCCTACTTCCGTTTCTTCAGGAAAGAGGTAAGTATTCGATTCCCACGGTGATATTGTTGGGATTCCTGGGATCTCTAGAGCGAATCCTATTCCTAAGAGATCAATTCTAGG
>NW_010967426.1:0-622 GCF_000463585.1 Tarenaya hassleriana
TTATGTGTTTACATTTCCTTGAAAATTTGATAAAGATATTAATGATTTACTATTATAACTCTAGATAATGATTATTAATCAGATGTCGGAGGATATAACTTTTTTTATTTTCTTCATTTTGTTTTTATAATGAAACTAAACAAACGATTTCATGTTAAAATAATTAGAAGAATAAGTAAAAAGCTAATTCCAATACGCTCTATTACAATACATGTCAATTGTCATTTATGCTAAAGATGCTCTATTACAATATTTGTCAATTAAATAGCCATGCAAATGTAATTAAAGTGAAAAATCTTCAAATTAATTATGTATTTCATATCAAGTAACAAATAATCTACCCACCCGGTCTTTTTGGATCCTGATCACTAGTTCGAAACCAGTTGATGAGGAGAGAGGGGTATTTATCTGGTGAGAGGGTGTTGCTCTCTGAGTTCCTATCGGAAATACTCTAAAGGCTGTTCCCGAGTTTAAGGTGGATGTAATCGTATCGAAAGTCCGGAAAACCATCATGGTTAATAAAAAATAACAAATAATCCGAATAAATTTAGAGAATCGAAATAATTTCACGATAAAATTTAGATTAAAAAATCCCAAAGATCGGTTTATATATATATATATA
>NW_010967427.1:0-622 GCF_000463585.1 Tarenaya hassleriana
TGTGACTCACTTGGACTGATCTGTATGTGCGATGCATACAGACACGAGATATATGATCCTCCATGCGACTTACTTGGATTGACCTATGTGTGCGATGAACATATAGATGATTTGACATGATTATCCTTTTACGTGACTAAATGAATCTTGATTGTGTTGTGAGATTAATTCGATGATTGGTGATTAGATTTAACAAATAAAGAATATTAAAACTTGATTAAAAACTTATTAGACGTTGAGTTTTACCCGTTTCAATGAAAGTTAAAGTTGCGGGTTTAACCCGAGTCATTCACTAAGCATTGGCTTAGATGTTGTTATACAATATTTCAGGTGAAGAGTAGTATGGTTGGAAACACGTGAATTACAACCGAAGGATAACCAAACTTTGAAACGTTTTATCTGGTAACTAAACTCTTAAAGTGTATTGTAAACGTGTGTATTTTCTTTTTTGAGGATTTCAACACTTATTATGGTTTATTGTGTTTAATGTAAAATATTTTCCGTTGTGTTTGATAAAAACAATGTTTAAAATTTTCTACAGTTTTATATAAATAAATGTTTTATTTGAAATTTAGCCACGTGGCACAATCTGTGAATGAGACAGAGAAATCGGGGTGTCACA
>NW_010967428.1:0-622 GCF_000463585.1 Tarenaya hassleriana
TGATCTGAAAATCGACCCAAACTAATATGCATCATCCGATAGATGATCTGATAAGTTAGAAATCAACTCAAATCGCTAGTTATCTCCATACAGTCAACAATTCGAGGCAAATAACCAGCCATGCCCGATGAGTTGGTCGATTGTTGACTGATAATAATATTAACTTCATAACTTCCAGAAAACATGTCAAAATAAATCTTTCTTTATATCATTAGAAAGCTTTTTCTAATATCTATGCATAGACACTATAATCGCGTGGATCTAATATATGAGCAAAACGTTATGAGCATATTTAGACAACATATTGACGGAATCCCTACAGATCGATAAATATCGGTATATATCTCTCGGTAGATAATCCGATGATCTGAAAATCGACCCAAACTAATTGCATCATCCGATAGATGATCTGATAAGTTAGAAGTCAACTCAAATCGCTAGTTATCTCCATACAGTCAACAATTCGAGGCAAATAACCAGCCATGCCCGATGAGTTGGTCGATTGTTGACTGATAATAATATTAACTTCATAACTTCCAGAAAACATGTCAAAATAAATCATTCTTTATATCATTAGAAAGCTTTTCCTAATAGCTACGCATAGATACTATCGCGTAGATCT
>NW_010967429.1:0-622 GCF_000463585.1 Tarenaya hassleriana
TTATAACCCTAGGGCGGCTCCCAAGAGTCCTATTCCCGATAGAATGCTGAAAATCGCGAAAGAGGGTTTTAGACTGGATCCGGACCGATTCCAGGTGGATCCGGACCGGATCCAGATTCCTGGGCTCGAGCTCAGCTGTCTTGATTCGGACCGGATCCAGTTGGATCCGGCCCTGCACTAGCAGTTTTCTGGTCTTCACGATTTCGCTCATATCTTTCTGCTCCGGTGTCGGATTTATACGATTTTGGTGTATACGCGAAGCTCTTGAAGGCTCTTTCCAATGGTACAAGTCTCGCATGATTTGGATTTCTGTAGAGAAAGTTATTGATGTCGCAACATGAGTACCTCATCCGGACTTCTCTTTTAACGCTCCAAATGGCTCCTTTTCGAGTGCAATCATCTTCGAAACCTGTAATCTACAAAACTAAAGCACAACCGGATTTTTTTGTGTCCTAGCACGCCTAGAATGTCTATGAACTTTCTCTACAGAAGTCCAAATCATGCGAAACTCATACCATTGGAAAGAGCACTTCAAGAGCTTCGCGTAGACACTAAAATCATGTAAATCCGACACCGGAGCAGAAAGTTATGAGCAAATTCGTGAAGAGTCCGAGTCAGATGG
>NW_010967430.1:0-621 GCF_000463585.1 Tarenaya hassleriana
TTGTACTCTCTATAAGTGTTTCTCTTAATGAGTCAATCTGATGAGGGCATTATTTCCTTTGTGATGAACTTATCCAGATAATCCGTTAGAGTACGATTCACCTTCCATGAATACTACTGTTGCGTTTGTGAGTCTTCACGACTTTACTTGAACCCAGAATAATTATCTCGAGTCGTGGACACTTTGCCCTTTGTGCACCTTTTGCCTTGGCAGGTGATGTCATGTCCAGGAGTCGACCTTGTAGAATCGTCGAGTTCTTGGTGGTTGATCTAGTAATCCATCAATCTTCGATAGTGTATATCGATTCATGATGTTCTTTCGGTTTTTTTTTACTAGTGGTGGGTTTATCAGAACTGCATCGTTGTCGTTCCTTATCACCTTAGATCTTTTAGGTTAGTATAGAGGGGTCATCTGCCAATGCCACTTAGATGTTAGGTGACGCCCCCTTTGTCCTAGACTCCTCACTTGATAGGGTTGGTACATGTTCCTTCGGTATTATCCTATGACCTCTTAAGAATTCCAAAATTAACCATTTTATTATGATCCAATGGGTTAAGTACTCGATTTAATTTTGGAAATTGTTATTTTCTAGCTTAGCATATCATGGCGGCATTCCCAATG
>NW_010967431.1:0-620 GCF_000463585.1 Tarenaya hassleriana
CATCGAATACCTACATATCGACAAAAATTGTCAGCCAACTCTCGATTGGTAATCCGATGATTTGAAAATCAAAACCAAAAATTTAGTCGTCATTCATAGGTGACCCATGATTCAGTTTTCGACTCGATCGCTAGCCATCGTCTTATGGTCCGTAATTTGAGCCAAATAAATAGCCATCGCTCGATAGGTAGGTCGATTGTTGGTTGGTGATATTATACCCTTCATAACTTCCACAAAACATTCCCAAATAGTACTTTCTTTGTAATACTAGAAAGCACTTTGTCATATCTATATATAGATGCCAATGTCAAGCAGATCTAATATTCAAGTAGAAAGTTATGTGCATATTTAGACAATGGTCTCCTATAGTGCTTACATATCGAAAAACATTGTCAGCAAGTCTCGATTGATAATCCGATGATCTAAAAATCAACCAAAACTTTTAGTCGTAAATCGATAGGTGATCCATGATTCAGCTGTGGACTCGATCGCTAGCCATCGCCTAATGGTCCGTAATTTGAGCCATATAATCAGCCATCGCTCGATAGGTAGATCAATTGTTGGTTTGTGATATTATCAACTTCATAACTTCCACAAAACATTCCCAAATAATTCTTTCT
>NW_010967432.1:0-620 GCF_000463585.1 Tarenaya hassleriana
TCTTTTGAATGCTGAAGTTTTTTTTGTAAAAAAAAAATAGGATTACAAGGGTATATAGTAAAGTAAAAATAATATAGTAAGAGTATTTGTGATATATTTCCATTTAAACCTGAATTGAAAAAGAATTTTGTTTCATCCCTTATCATTTCATCCATCAATCTTTGATTTCTTTCCTTTTCATTTTATATACTTAATGACCAATTTTAAAGTATTAGGTAGATATATAGTTTTATCCAAGATTCATATATGATACTATCGATTTATTAATTTATGTGCGTCAGTATTAGACATGAAAAATCAAGGGTTTATATATCTCTAAAGTATGGACATGTGCAGATGAAAAAATATAGGGTATTAGTTAATTTATCCGGAACACACGGATAAAAGTAATATTGATTTTATATAAAATAATTTAAATAATTAAATCTAATCTTAAATAAAGTAGATTACATGATCCAATATTACCATAACATAGATCGGTTCATTCATTTATGTATGTATGATATGCTTTTCCACGAACATTTCGTCGTATTAGTTCAATGAGTATATGCATCAATGATTTAAATATCGTGTTTTTTGTTTTTAAAATATGTTGAAAATTATTATTGTAGTTATATGCT
>NW_010967433.1:0-619 GCF_000463585.1 Tarenaya hassleriana
ATATATATATATATATATGCCTAAACTGCTTACCAGAAGACATCTTGTAGCCGTAAGATCTGAAAACCAGGAACATGACGGAAACGGTGTATAAATCATCTTTGTCAGTGATCGTATCTTCTATCGTGTCGAAAGCATGTTTGAGTTTTTCTTCGATCTCGTTTTCGAAATGGTACGAGGTACCAAGACTGACCAGCAAATGGATAAAACATATTTTGCTCTTAGGGTCACTTGGAGAAGACATAAGCATGTCTCTCACTTTGGGCTTCAATGCTTCCATCTCTTTTTCAAGTACATCCATTTCCTTAAGATGATGATTAAAGAAAATATCAATCTTTATTTGCCTTGGGAACGATGTTGGAAATATAAAAATGACCCATAGAATTTTGGGTTTGGACTTCATATTAATTTGAACTTATTGATGGATATGAATTAATTAAGTTTGAATATCTATTGGTATTCATGGTAATTCATTTCTCCTTACCCTATAAATATAGGATCTTAATTTACATTTTTCATCCATCAGAAAAATTATCAAAGTAAGGGTGAAAGGAGAGAAAAACTAATTTACCAACTTGTTTTTCAAAATCATTCCGCTGCAATATGGATTCAGATATAT
>NW_010967434.1:0-619 GCF_000463585.1 Tarenaya hassleriana
GACCGCCTATGATTTGTATATCCGGAATAGAGATTTCGGGTTATACTGCTATATCGAATGACCCTACAGGGTCACACACCCAGGGAAGGACGAAACGCACGAGAAAACGACGGAAAACCGAGACGGAAGGGCCTGGAACGGATGGACCGAAAGGGCCAGACCCGACGGTCCACCAGGTCCAGGCCCGACGGTCCACGATTAGTCGCAGACCGTCCGTTCTAAGTGTTAGAACGGACGGTCCGAGTTGATAGTAGACCGTCCGTTCTGGCTTACTAGAACGGATGGTCCACGTGTATTTCTGGACCGTCCGTTCCGGGTTTTGGGTTTTTCGAAAATTAAACCGAATTAGGGTTAAATCACCTTATAAGAAAGAGATTAAAAACCCTAATGAACTAAGAGACTTTTTGAGCCGTCAGGGACAGAACTCAAAGAGTTCCAAGTCTCGTTTTCTCGAAGCGATATACCGAATAGCAGATTCAGATCCTAGCAGACAAGTTCCAATCGTTGGAATCCATCCTGAGCTGTGGATACATGTAGAGGGCGAGGCATTCTTCCTCTCTTTCGTGATCGAACGAGTTCTTCAATTGATACAGGCCCCGGATCGATTGAGGTAAGTGTT
>NW_010967435.1:0-12147 GCF_000463585.1 Tarenaya hassleriana
ATATAAAATTAAATTAAATAATCAATAAAAATATACATATTTTATTCCAAAAATATATTTTTAAATTTGAAAATTCTTAAAATATAATAATATGCATAGAATCCTAGAAACATTTTAAAAAATATACAATAATTTGAAGTTGAATCCATCAAAACTTGAAAATCCAATATATAATCCTAAAGGTAAGTATTTTCGAAATTATATTAAAAACGTAAGGTTAATTTTGTAACTTTAATATATATGCGGGTACCCGCGGGTATCCGTTATTTCAATATGTAAAACCCGAATCCGAATCCGTATGACGAGTATTCTAGTTTTTAATATTCGTTTTCGTCTTTGTTAGGTGTCGAGTACCCGTTTTTCGGATATCCACGAGATCGAGTACCCGCTTATCCGTGGGTAACGGGTTTAAATGCCCAGCCCTAATCAATATCACCATAGACTAAGTACCGAGTAAAATCGTAAAATGTATCGCTAATGCGTGTTCTCTATATTCGACCCTAGATATTATAATCGACACATATTGCAGTATTTGTGTCTAGGATAATTAAACAAAAATTAGATCACACTTTATATCCCTATCATCTAGCGAAATTGTTTATCAAAATAATATAAAAAAATTAATTAAATAGTTTGTTTTATAAAACGGCCAAATTTATTTTGAATAAAAACCGTAAGAAGTGAACGGTAAAGGTTAGATGATGAAAAGACTTTTAGGACAAAAGAAAAAGTTCGGATATCAGACCCGACTCGAAGTTCGATTGACCCGATCCGATTTGATCCGAAATTCATTTGGTTCGAAGCCCAAATGTCCGAAATCTTAACCGATGTATATTTATAAGTTTTGACCCTAACTTTTTCGGGCGGACTTCTGTGACATCCCTACCTATTTTATAATATTTTGGAAAGTCCTCGTTGATCTTCTTTGGCAGAAATGAATCGTTAGAGCTAAAAGTCAATGGTTTGACTTATTATTTATGATTTATTTTTTTTATATGAACAAAATTTAAAAATAAATGTAAACACTTTGACTTATTTTAGTCTTGTCCAAATTTAAAAATGAACGAGAAGGGACTAAAGTTTCTGTTTCGAAAAAGAAAACAAAAGGGAAAATCCATATTTCGTTCTCTGATGCGCCCGTCACATTCCATAGAGAATCATCTCGTGCTCGTCTCTCTTTCCGACAAAAAGAGAAAAAACAGAGACCGAACCCAAGGTTGTTCTTTCTCCTCTCCTTGCCAGCAGCAACCTAAATTCCCAGACAAGATCCTTTTCCGCTTGATTCCATTTGATTTGCCTTTAATTTGGATCCCGGTAATTACACCGATTTAAATTTCTTTCTTTTTGTTTTTGTTCTTCCTCTCTGGAAATTCGGTTGATCTCATGGATTTTTTTTCCGGGTTTTCAGTTGCAGGAGGCTCAATGGTTTGGATTTCCTTATTTGGGCTTTCCTTGAATTCGGTACTAACCCAAATCAGAGGATTCAACCTTCACGGAACCCTTTAAATCCCTCTTCTATTTGTTTAATTTCTCGTTGTTGCAATTCGATTTCATTATTTTAATTAGTTTTTTTTTTTGCAATTTTTATGCCATTTTCAGGAAATGTCGTAAAATTTTGATATTTGATCGAACAAGCCCTTATGAACCTGGTGTTCCATTTTTTTTTTCTCTGAGGCGTGATCTTTTAGAGGTTCTGTAATGTCTTGCGGACAAGAAAACGTCGATCCCTTCGAAGTTTCTGGTAACGTTTGAATGTCATTATGTGATATTGAAGACAGATTCTGTTGCATAATTTGGGGTTATTTTGACATGTTTATGAACGTTTTGATCATATGAATAGTTTCAACCATAGGTTCAGATGCTTGCTTGTACGATCTTTTGTGTTCAGAAACACCCAGATGGGGTCCTCAGACGGATCTGCACGCAGTTTCTTGCGGTAATTTTCTAGTTTTTTTTTTCCAAAATGGATCAAGATTTTCCCGGAAAATTCTTGTGAATTTCACCCTTGAAGTTGTATAGCCGAGAAAATATTTGAAACTTTGTTTGACTCAGATCCGAGGGAGAAGTTGGAGAACATGATGAGGCAATGTGGAAACAAATACTGTGCGGACTGTGGATCTACCGATCCTAAATGGGTGTAAGTGTCAATTCTGTCTGAAATGTACGCGTTCATATCGAATGCGTGCGCGTATGTATATATCCGTCTGTTCGAATGTATGTCAGTCTGTATGTGTGTATGTAGACTGATGCATTTCATGGATATCAGATCGTTTAGTATAGGCGTGTTTATCTGCATAAAGTGTTCGGGTGTACACAGAAGTCTTGGAGTTCATATATCAAAGGTAACGGACATCTTCTTGAGCGTTGATGATGTTTTGGTCTCCGCATCAATCAGACGAAAGCATCTTACGATGTTTTTGCCTTTCAAACCGACCACAGGTTCTATCGGTGAAACTGGACGAATGGACGGATGAACAGGTGGATATGCTGATGGGTTTCGGGGGAAATGAAGCCGTAAACAAAAAGTTTGAAGCTTGCATCCCCAACAATATCAAGAAACCGAAACCAGATTCGCCTATTGAGGAGCGTTCTGATTTCATTAGGTAAAACTGTTAGCCTATTCTACACGAATCAATGCCATACAAGACGTTCGTGGGGATGAAATTTTGATCTTGGTTCTTGAATATTCAGACGAAAATACGAGCAGCAACAATTTATGGACCCTAATGACGGTGCTTCATGCCCTTATCATCCCGGGAGAAGAACCTCGTCATCCTCATTGAATTCTTCGTCAAGCCACCGTTCTACCAAAAACCGAATTGGTCATTCATTCCGGAATAGCTGGGGAAGAAGAGATTCTGATCACAAGGGCCCGAAAAAGAGCCAATCCATGGTAACCGTTCTACACGTTTCGAGACTGTAAACCTTTTACATGACGTGATACGGGTTTACGGATATTGTTACTCTTACTGGAATGTTTATAGGCGGGTATGATCGAATTTGTCGGGTTGATAAAGGTTAATGTGGTAAAAGGCACCAATCTTGCTGTTCGAGACGTGATGACCAGCGATCCTTATGTCAAACTCGCTCTCGGGCAACAGGTGAGAACCAATTCCCCCAAATCCTCAGCCAATCTTCTTACCTATCATCAGTTTCTCGTTTTCTATATTACGTTAACCAAAATTTCTCGGTACCCTCCTTTTTATGCAGTTCGTGAAGACTCGGGTCATAAAGAACAACTTGAATCCGGTGTGGAACGAGACGCTGATGCTTTCAATCCCCGACCACATGCCTCCCCTCAGAGTGGTAAGTTTAACTAGTGTTCAAGAATTCACCAGGAATACCTAACCAAACCGAACAATGTCAAAAGAGAATTAAATGCATCTAGTGACAATATGTTAGTATCCCACGTAGATCGAGTATGAGATTGGTCCATGTCCGTCTCCGAATAAACCAACTTTTTTCCGGGCGAGTTCTACCCACGGCCTATTCTCCAACCCCCGAATACCCGAGTTCTGCATTTTCTTCGTACGGTTTTTCGCACCTGAAGCTTTTGCGGTACGAATATGCAGCTCGTGTACGATAAGGACACTTTCTCGACAGACGACTTCATGGGAGAAGCCGAGATAGATATCCAACCGTTGGTAAGCGCGGCAAAAGCATACGAGACGTCGAACATAAGGGAATCGATGCAGCTGGGGAGCTGGGTGGCGAGCAAGGAGAATACGCTGGTGAGTGACAGTATAATCTCTCTGGTAGAAGGGAAGGTAAAACAGGACATAACTCTTAGGCTTCAGAAAGTGGAGAGAGGTGTTCTTGAGATAGAGCTCGAGTGTGTTCCTCTCACTCAATGATATATATCTGATTTCGAGAGGAAAGACGCTGTCTTCTGCTCTGTCCTTTGTGGTTTCAAGAGTTTTACCAAAGCGATTCTTTTGGAGGAATGCAATATTATGATTCTATAGTTTTTTTTAATTAAATTTTTCATTTTTTTCTAATAATATTTTTGGCAAACTAAACTTACTATATTCGAATTGCACACAACACAATCTTATCGAAATAAAAAAAAATCATATAAAATGTTAGCAATTTATCAATCGATACCAAATTATGAATTGATATAAACCAAATCAGAATTCGAAACCTAATTTGGATAATTTAACCCGTGAAACGCAGTATAAAACGTCTGTCTTATCCTGAGTTTGGGTCTTAAGTTTGGGAGGGAGTTTTTACCTCGGCCCAGGATACCGATAATCTGGGAAAAGAAAATCAGAATCCGAAATTTGTAAACTAGTGTATATGATATAAGTAATGGGGTAAATGTTAAAAAAACGAAAAGTAGGAGGGTTAAACAAAAGTAATAAACCAACAAGGAGGGGGAGGGGCTTTCTCAAAAATTCCCCTCAAGTGTTTATCTTGTTTTGTTGGCTGATTTTTGCCCTTTAATTAAATATTGATTCTTGCTTCAATGAAAAATAGTTAGGTGAATGGATATGGAAATGGAGTATGAATAAAGTGAAGAAAATGGACCGTGCAACCACAACAACACACTCATTGACGAAAAGGCCTTTAGATTTCTTGGTTATGGTTATGAATGGTGATGATGTTTTCCCTCACTTTTAACACTAATCATTGTTCATTCTTTTGTTTTTTTTTTATTATTTTATGGAATGAGAAAAATTAGAGAGGGCTGTTTTAAGAATCGGTTAAGAATTTTAACGATTCATTTCAGAAACAGTTAGAAATTAGTATCGTATATTATTCGGTTTAATATGATATGGTTTTGCTAAATAAATACAAGGTTTTATAATAAAACAATTTGTAACTGTGTTTCTCTGTTACACAAATGAATTTTAATGAATCTTATTAGGTACGTTCATTTAAGTGGCACACAAACAATATGACTAGTAAGTATTAATATTTAATACATTTTTATTTTAAAAAAAAAACCGAAATATTATTTGATATTTTTCGAACTAAATCGTTTCGTTTCCAAGTCATTCGATATCCTTAATTTTGTACCGTTCAAATTGTTTTTTATGCAGAACCGCAATATAGAGACCAATCATTAAAAAAAATTATATATTTATGTACATATTGAATTATAAGTGAACATACATATTAGGTTAAAAATGAAAAAGCATATTACTATGACTATTAAACATGAAATGAAAACTAACATATTTATAAAGAAATGCTGAAATATATTTTACAAAAAGAAAAGAGAAATCGGATCGAATATATACCTTTTACCAAAAAAAAAGAAAAGAAAAGAGAAATCGAAAAAATAATGCACACAAATAAAACATCTCTCGACCAAAATACAAGAATGGATGGTTAAACTGATAAAAGATAAGGTAAAACTATTTCACAATACATGTTAGATTCTCCATTTGAAAAAATACATTTATCTTAGTGTTTTCGACCTTCTATAAGATATAGTTACACCAAAGTTTTGTTAAATTTTCGGATTATAAAAAAAATTATTAAGAAAAACTATTGCACTACTATTTATGATTATGACAAGAAATCTTCTCACTAACCATTTAACAAAAAATCATATTTAGATTGCGAACTTCCAAAGTACATCGAAACTGTTAGATTATAAGATTTAAATCCCATATTTCTCATTTCGTTTTGGTTTTAGTTTAGTTATTTTCAGATTCATTTTTTTTTATTTTGAAAACAATTATATTCATTTAACGTTTAATTTAAATTAGAATAAATTCAAATTTCATTAGAGAAATTTTTTTTAAAAAAATCATTTTCATTTTCATTGGATATTTTCGCTATTTTTATTCAATTTTAATTTAGTTTAAGAATAAACATACCGAATCATTTTTAAATCATATCGAATTCAGATCTTATTTTATTTGATTAAGTTCTATTCTATTTTACATATTCCATCTTACTTGTAACTTAACCATGAACTCTTATTTTACAATGTCACTAGTTATTCAATTTGATCGCCATTGGTACATGCTAACGTAATTCATTGTAACGGAAAAAAAAGTACCACCAAAGGTAAGTGCTCAAAATTGTAGAAAACGCCGTGACTTGCATAATTTGGATAATTCAACCGATAAAATGGGATCGGAAAGTGTCTATCGCATATCGAGTTCGAACCTCAAATTGGAAATGAGTGCATGACTTATTCCCAATCCCAAGATTAGTTTGGATCTCGGTACAAAATATCCGGTTAATAAAAAAGAGCAACAAAAAGGTTATTAGAAAACACCAAGACAGATGAATTGGCATCAACACCTAATAATACGAGGGATCGAATAATAAGCTGAGGGATCTGCGTTTTGATATTTGATTCGGTTTTTTGAGTTTTATAAAAATATATACCAATCGATTATTATTTGATATTCGATTCGGTTTTTGTTAAAAAAAATTAATTTTTCTTAAAAAAAATTATTTTTTGGGTTTTTTAATAGTCGGTTTGCTTCGATTCCGGAAAATTCTATTTTCTAAAAAAAATTAATGTTAAAATATTTTAGACAATTCCGGTTTGAAAACGGTACCACATTTTTCGGTTCGGTACGGTTCCAAAAGACCACCGTAGATGAAACAACACTTAATCGGCTGACACAGAGTATAATAGACCCAATTATTCATTTTCTTAATATCATCAAACCATATTAGTTGCTACGGAGTTATAAGCACACTAATATTTACAAATCAGAATACAAGAAAGAACAGAGTTGTCTCAGTGACACCAAACACAGACAAAGCAGAAATGCTTGCTATATAACCCATTTCGGCATTTTGATTTCAACATTAATAGCCAAAGCTGCTAAAAAACCCCTAAGCTAATGATCATCAAACGGTCTCGTACCGATGATCACAACTCTATACATGGACAGCGAAAACAAAACGCTTCGGATCCAAAAGAGTTTTTTGGGTTCCGGCATTGTAGGACATAGTTGCCGACCACAATGAAAACACACCTGTTTTTCTCTTCTTTCTTGTTTTTTGGGCTTATTTTCCTGGATTGATCCCTCAGTTGTAGCAATCCGGGCATCGTATCAAGCCATTCTCATTACATTCTGGGCATCTCTTGATCGTACCTTCGTCCTCGTCAAACACTTTCTTGCCCCCGCTACAATTCAAGCACGGCATGAATCTCACGTCCCCACAGCTTTGACACACGAACCCAGGTTGTCTAACTGGGAGCCCTTCGAGGATCTTGGCTAGATCCCCAGTCTCGAACAATCCCTTGATCACATCGGCACCACCCACATGCTTCCCTCTGATGAACACCTGAGGCAATGTCACATTCTTCTCGCCCATCACACTCTGCAACTCTTTCCTGCACGCAGAATCCATGGAGACATCCCGCTCATCGACCAAAACCCTAAACCCTCTAAATATCATCCGTACCGCATAGCAGTCCTCGTAAGTTCGCCTAATTCCTCGTAAACTAGTGAAATACACCACGATCCTATCCTCTGTTCCCGGAAGTTGAATCGACGAGCAGTTCAAGTTCGAAGACGGGGGCATTCTTGAATCAGGTACCTGAATCTTCCCCGATTTCGTCTTTGCAAGCGTTGATTGTGACTCTGTTGAGTTCGATTTCGAGGATCTTGAGCCTTCGAATAATCTACAGAGGCTCTTGACCTTTCCTTTGAGGGAATTCCCCATCGATTCCATCGGGCTGTAGAATTTGGTAACGCGCGTGGTACGATTGAGAGACGGATTAAGGTAGTAACGAGATTTAGAATTTGACTCCGCTGGTCTTGCGTGAATCGTAAACGATTGGTTAAAGAATGTCGATGAAGCAGTCGAGGATTTCGTCTTCTCCAAGAAGACCATGTTATTATCAGTCAATCCCGCCATTGAACTCAACTCGCTAAACACAGAAGAATCAAAAGATTCCGACGACTCTTAGGGTTTCAGAAAACCTAAAATTCGAACAAAGATTCTCAGCTAATTCAGAAAAAAAAAAAATCAAAACCCTAGAATCAAAGCGAAATGAAAAACCACAGGAAGCCCCTCCCAAGAAAGCAGATAGAAAGAGAAAAGAAAAAAAACAAGATCCTCACCGACTAATCACAAAAAAGATTACCGAAGAAGATCGCGGAAGAAAATGAACAGGAGAACGTGGGATTCTGATCGTGGAATGATTGATTTTCTCTGGTTATGAACAAAGAAGAAGATGGAAGAAGGAGAGAAAATGCAGAGGAGCTGTTTTGGAATCGGCGTCTTTGGGTTTTAAACCGAATGTTTCCTGACATTTTTATTTTTATTTTTATTTTGTGCTTTTTTTAAAAAAAAATTAACTTCACTTTTTTAAATAAGTTTGAATTGCTCTTTTTCCCGTTGAGACAATAATCTGACTTTTGTCGTTTAGCTCTCTCTTCGCGAGGAAATCAGTTTTTAGTACGTGAGCCGTGTTTTTGACCGTTTAGGTTCGGTAACTGGTATTTTTTTTTTTGGATGACATTGGGAACTCTATCCTACATTCCTTCGGGTTGGACTTTCGTCGCAGATTTGAGAAAACCCTAAGCCCATACACATGAGTCTGCAACACATACGTGAGAGGTAAATCAACCCACAGACTGACATGCGAGCAGGTCAGAGGAATTGAGGCGATGAGGGATCGAACCCCCCACCTCATGGGCGCCACCCCATACTCCCAACCACCTGACCTAGGGTTTTTCCCTTCGGTAACTAGTTTATTATAAAACATTTTTATCATTCGTCTCAAATATTTTTTTTATAAAGGTTGATTCTATTAATGATCTAAATTATATAATAGAGAAGATTTGGTTAAGAAGTCGATTATTCATTTCCTTTCAAATCATGTATATGGTGATTTACCAAATGTAGAGATGTCCATCTTGTGATGATCTATTGATTGTATATCTAATTGCAGAAATGATATGTTCAATTCCATAAATGCGGAGGAGGGGACAATTTAACTGCTCTAAAGGTAGACTATCTCCGGACCTAGGGATTAGTTGAACCGAAGACTCGGTAAATCCTAACTTCCTTCACACGCGCTTTCAAAAGAAAGATGTAAAGGGATATTAAAAAAATAGATGATCTACGTTACATAGACCACATAAAGGAGTCATCGGAATACCCCGCATGTCTGGGATGCGTTGCTTAAACCAAACTGCACCGTACCATGGCACATTGTGCGCGGGGTTGCGAAACCCTTTCCAAACAGCCTTAACGGAAAAGGAAATCACGGGCGTACCATGGTCGGATCAAAGACGAAGTTCGATGGATTGATTGAGCTGGACATTGACTAGATGAAGGGGTAGTTCGATGGAGGACTATCACCTGCAGATATTTGTGATGCATGGACTCCGCGGTGCATTAATAAGGTACCTTGGTACTTGGGGGCCATCGCAACTTGGTGTTCTGATACATGCTAAGCGGCCAAGGTGTCGGATGCTTTCCGAAAACACGGGATGGATTCCTCATGGACAGACCTAGAGAAATATTTAGAAGGGGGCACAATCTAATTTTAATATTCTATATGGGGGCATTTAGTAAATATATTTAAAATTTTATAAATTTTATAAAGAAACTTAATATGTTTTTATGAAATCACTTGGGATACATTTTTTAAAATTTTAATTTATCATGGTATTATAAAATCTGGGATTGTTCAAATTTAATATTTCATGAAATTTATAGTGATAATTATTCATAATTAAATATAATTATTATTACATTAAATTTAATATTCTTATTTTTTGTCATTTTTGCACAATCATCCTACCGCATTTTATCTTATGTCCAAAACAATCATCAATTGAAAGCATCCTACAAAATCATGCATGGGTTGTATCATTTAATAATAGTTTTCCATGTAAAAATCTTTTAATGGTATTCTTATATTTTAGTCTAGTTTTTTTATTCTTTTTATATATTAATTGAATAATTTGATCATAATTATTATTCTTCGGAATTTATAGACTAATGGGTTTGGGTGGAGTCTCAAATTGTCTGAGGAGGTAGCTTTTGGTTATGTTTTTTTTAAACATGTGTATTCTTTTATTTTTTGTTTTTGTAATCTTTTGTATAAATATTCTCCCAAGTCATAAAAATTAACCTTGATCCAAAACAAAAATCCTATCAAATAGAATAAAAAACTGGAAAATTCATCCATTCAAGAATCTTTATAGACAAAAAAAAAAACATCCTATAGAAACAAAGATCACTCCCACCAGGCAGATCTCTCTACCCAATAAGACTATATGGAACACAAACTCTAATACTATGTTTCACAAAGCAAAAGAGGATAATCAGTAAGATTTTCCACAGTGTATCAAGCTGCCAGTCCCGAGGAAGAGCCCGAAAATAGCTGCGCTGCCGAGAGTCGTTTGCCCTATGTATCTGATTTTCATAAGTCCCGGGACCTGCAACGAGTCGGACAAAAATGATTATAATGCTGAAACACACCTATGCATCTATGGTAACCAATTTTTATTGCCAACACATTACATAACACCAAAAACTAAAGAAACCAGGGGCTTGCTTGTTCTAGGATTACCAGACCTCAAGGCAAATTAGCAATGAAATTGTGACATATTTACACAAGTGCCATCAGTAAAGGAGCTCAAAGTAAAGCACTCATGGATATCATCAAGAACCAAAATCAACTCAAATCTGGCAGTTCAACTGGTGAAACGGATGCAAAATGTTTGTCACACCCCGAGTTTGAACCTCAAATTTAGGGAGAGGCGTATATTCCAAATTACATAGTTTATTCTCGACCCCAAGATTCATCTGTAACTTGGTTCAGAATACTCGATTACCGATAAAAAGAGAGTTCAATTTAACATCTCGATGATTAAAAGACGAAAGAGATGAAGTAGAAAACACTTAAAAACATGTTACCTTGTATCTAATTGCCTCGTATGTTCCATAGACAGCACCTGAAACCAGAAAAAAAAAGCAAAATATTTCTTTTAAAATAATCGATTCCAACATCATCACTGAATCTTCAACTATCAATGTCCAGGAGAAAAAACTCAGCCTAAAAAAGCGACAAATCATCCATGTTTGAGGAAAACACGTTAAACATAATCCCCAGAATCTAAAAATTCTTCAATCGAATCAATACTCTGTATCTGAGACCACAAGTTGGAATTAGAATGCCAGATAAACCGAATTCGAGCAAAATGAAGAAACCATCATTGTGAATGATCCAATTATCGACATAGATTTGAACTGATAGCCCATGATTAGGGTTTACCGAGTAAACGCCGATAACAGAAATCCGACGGAGGCAAAGACAGATTACATACCAACAGCGCCGCCGACAGCGCCGCCGACGGCAACTCCGGCAGTTACACGAGCCAAACAGCTATCTCTCGCCATCTCCAGATCAATTCGTGTTCTATCTATGGGCACAGTATGTTGTGTGGAGATTTTAGGTTTGGCTTGTTAGTCAAGAACCAATCGAACAAAATTAGACCGATATTAACCGAATCAGATTCGAGTCGAACTGAATCGAATTAATTAAACCGGTCTATGCACATATTCGACACGTAAGCTCACACTTCACCACTTCTGGTTTGCAATCGGTTATTAACACCGGTTGGTGATACCGGTGACAAAAATATTCGAATTTCGGATATTAGTCTCGATTCGAGAGTTGAATATCGAAAAATCGGATATCTATCTTTTTTTTTGTTGATAATATGTGATTTGTCAAGGGTGGATTCGGATATTTATCTTATAATAAGATAGAGATCAGATTGGATAATTAGTCTCGATTGCAATTCAGATTTATGTTTCAGATTGGATAATTATCTACAGATATTCGAATAATAGAAAAATAATAATATATTTTTTTAATTATTAGAAAAATATAAAGATATCTGTCAATATATAATTATTATTTTCTTTGTTTAGATAAAAAATATCTAGATATACTTATTTTTTAATATAAATATTTTTTAATAATTTTATAAATCATTGGTATGTAATGTATCGATTTTTTTAGTTTTTGGACCAAGACAAATCATAGATTTATGGTGTACCTTTCATGGATTATTAGACCAAGTAGTCTAGTACATTTGTTAGGGGATACTTAGGCTAAAATTTTTGGAGAACATAAGATTAGTCATTGACCGCTAAGATATTTTTATTAATTGAAACATTATACTATTTTAGCCTACA
>NW_010967435.1:12517-14921 GCF_000463585.1 Tarenaya hassleriana
CTACACGAATCTTATTGGCTCGCTTTGATAGTTTTTAACCTCACTTTTTCCTCGTTTTTGTCGTTTAAGTCTTCGTAATTTGTCCATAAACCTCAAACCAATCCTAAATCTTAAATCCTAAACCTTAAAACATAAATTATAAATTTCTAAACCAACATCAGGACTTAGAATTTAAGATTGGTTCTGAGTTTAATGTTTAGAGACGAATTAGGATGAATTAAATGAGAAAAGATAATATAAAACCTATCAAATGGCTTAGGAAGATTTGTACACTAAAAATAGAGGAAGATATAACATTATTTTTAAAGTTCTTACAATTTTAATTTTTCTTTTTACATTATTTTCTAAGAAAAATCTAAGAAAAAAAAACACCGAACTTTTCACTACAAAAAACACTAAACTTTTGATTTTGTCAAATAAACATTAAATTTTTTAAATAAAAAAAAAACACTTAACTCTTTTGCGATTGTCGAAATAAACAAATGAGCTAACGTGACGTAAGAAGATGCAAATACATCAAATTACTGTCGTTGGTTTTTTTGACACTTGTATATAATTCATGTATTTTTTTTGAATCATTTAAAAAGTTTATTATTTTTTTGACAATCACATAAAAGTTTATATATTTTTTTGGATCATTTAAAAAGTTTAGTATTTTATTAAATTCATTTAAAATTTTAATATTTATTTAACAAAAATCAAAGTTTGGTGTTTTTTCTGTCAAAATTGTAAAGTTCGGTGTGGTTTTTTTTCTATTTCCTAATATAAAAGTTTTAATTTTTATTTACCAAAGTCTATATGTCACATACATACCAAAAATAATGTTAGGGATGGTTCTATTCCTCTACTCCTATTCATGTATACACGGAATAAAAATAAAGTTTTTAGAATTTTAATTTTTCTTTTTACATTATTTTCTAATATAAAGTTTTCAATTTTTATTTACTTAAGTCTATATGTCACATGCATACCAAAAATAATTACATATATACATTATTTAAATTATTTCCTATTCATGTATTATTTACCAAAGTTTCTTTTTACATTATTTTCTATTCTTATTCATGTATACATGAAACTATACATAATAGAGAAAGAGAAAGAGATGGAGAATTATTGGATTTCTGATTATTCAACATATAACATTATAATATTTATAGCAGAAAACAAAATCATAAAATATCTTATTTAATAAATATAAATATCTAAAATATAGAAATAAAACCAAATCTAAATATTACGTAATCTTTTCAAATCTTCTTCATATCTCTTTATACGGCCCCTCAAATTCAAGGAGATGAGAAATAACTGTTTGAGGTTGAATTCTCCAGAAAATAACGGAATTTGACAATCGAACCTAGGAACCAGTGGATTGTTGGCGGATCTGAAAAAGTCCGGTGAAGCAGAAGCGTGGTGCACATGCACGGTATTGTGGTGTAGTGCAACAACAATGTCGGCAGCGCAAAAGGCGCGGTGGTTTAGCGGCTGTGCCGGAAAAAGAAAATAAATTGTGCAAATGCACGCGGCTAAAGCCGAAAAAAAAGAAAAAAAGAAGATGGCGCAAAAACAACTGCGGTATATATAGCGACTAGACTGGAGAAAAGAAAAAAAATGGGCGCAAAAGCGTGACGCATAATGCGTGATAGTCTAGCAGCGGGACAAGAGAAGAGAATAAAAATAAATGACGTAAATACGTGGATCGACGATCGGAGTTTTCCAATCGAAAGAGGCTAAAAGCCATGTTTAAAGAGCTCACAACGGTTAGGGTTGACATCGATAAACGAATATCGTCAGAGAAAAAAAAGAGAGTAGCACATCAACTAGGGTTGACAGTGATGAACACCGCCGTCGGAGAAAAAAAGAAAAAAAAAGAAAAAATAAATTTAAAACGATACTCAAGGCGATGATACTATTGGATTTAGTATATCGTTGTCATCTTCATTGTCACTTTCGAATCCGACCAACATTGTTGATGAGAAGAAAAAAAATTGGAGCAAAAACCAGGCTCTGATACCATAATAGAAAAAGAGATGGAGAATCATTGGATTTCTCATTATTCAACATATAACATTACAATATTTATAACAGAAAACAAAAACATATAACACTACAGGGCTTCGGACGGGTTCGGGCCGGGCTTCGGGCTTTTTATTAAATAAAAATATTTTTTTTTGCGATAATAATAATAATAATAATAATAATAATAATAATAATAATAATAATAATAATAATAATAATAATAATAATAATAATAATAATAATAATAATAATAATAATAATAATAATAATAATAATAATAATAATAATAATAGAAAAAATTATCCAATTGTTCAATTCTCCAACACCACAACATGCGATTAAAAACTTTGAAACGTGATAAAAAAATAACAAACATAATATAAAA
>NW_010967435.1:14957-32289 GCF_000463585.1 Tarenaya hassleriana
AAGTTTAATTGGAACCAAGATATAAAAGTTCATCATTTGGTTCAAATATATATATATATATATAT
Source organism: Tarenaya hassleriana (assembly GCF_000463585.1). Classification (NCBI taxonomy): domain Eukaryota; kingdom Viridiplantae; phylum Streptophyta; class Magnoliopsida; order Brassicales; family Cleomaceae; genus Tarenaya; species Tarenaya hassleriana. The sequence continues at coordinate 15,023 of NW_010967435.1, forward strand.
ATTTGGGCACACATATTTATAAGTATAGAGAGGTAAAATTTTGGTTTAGAAAAGAAGGTTAGAAAAAAAAAATTTAACAGGCCTCAAGCCCGGTCCGAGACCCGACTGGCCCGGCCCAACCGGCCCGTAGCCCATTTGGCCCGAGACCCGAAAGCCCGCAGTTTAATGAGCCTACATTTTTTAGGCCCATGTCTTTATAATTTTCGGGCGGATTCGGGCCGGGTTTCGGGCTCCGGGCTTAATTGACATCCCTAAAAATACGTAATCTTCTCAAATATTCTTCATATATCTTTATATATCTTTATAATACATATGTATATATATATTTAAAGGCCATATGTGAGATAAGATCAGAAAATAATGGGAATAGAATTAATGCAGTGATGAGTCTAATCACCAATGGAGGTGCACACTCTGTACACAAGAATTACATAGAGAAACAATGTGAAAATTAATGCTGCAACTCATCCATCAAAGCTGCACGGCCGAGGAGATTTGTGAAAACCAAAATTTCTCTCTCAATCTCAGTTCCAACTATACGTTGCAGCGCTTGGATTAGGATCGGGAAGAATCACAAGAAACCCTTTTCTCACACTCTCTCTTCACTGTCCCATATCTTGAAAAATGCCAAGGTTGGATTCGATATCCAAAGCTGATGAGAAAGAGAAGTGATGGTTTCAGTGGCCAGAAACCCGTTAATCCTCGGTGATGAATGCAGAGCCTTCCATCCCGGGGGGTGATAGAGGCGGCACAGCTGGTTCGTGTGTGTTGTCTGATTCAGCACCGAGAATTCGCCTGGCGGAGACATGCTGATTCTCTCTGTTCTTCTCGAGATGTCCAGATGGAACAGACTGAGATGCAGTTTTGGATGAGTTGCTGTTGTGAATTGATGATAAGAGCTTGTTCTTCGAATTTTCTGAAGGAGCTGATGAGATAACTGAGCTGAAGACACCAGACTCTTTCAACGCTTGTATTATAACCTGCAGTGACGGCAAATAATCGTGACAAGGAGAATGCATAACTAGAGATTAAACAAAAACATGGGTTAAAGCCGACACATAAAAACGTCATTTTATAGCTAAAGGATGAGTTTCACACGTGAATTCAAAATCTGAAGTTTTTAATGTTTGGAATTTGTGTAAAAAATGTGAGCATTCCTTACCATTGGAGCATAAATTCGTGTCAGAATACCCTTCCTCAGGAGTTTCAGCTTTAGCTCTTTGTCGCCCCAGACAACATGTTCATGGTACCTAAACAAGATCCAACAAAACTTCATGTTACCAAACATATTTGTGTTATCAAAACAGAACCTAAACTTTTCCACTGAACGAAGAATTCATGCGTCCGATCCCAAATAAACTTTTGATTAAGGCGATGTTGATGATATGAAGATTGTTAAAAGATTCAATGCAGGCAACAAAATTAGACAAGATCGTAATTGTGCATATAAAACTCATACCAGTTTAACATTTCTTCTTCTGTTGTTGTTGAGGCAATTATGAATGCCTACAATGTCACATGTCAAGAAAGTAAAATAAAATACATTAGAATAGGAATGTGGAGTCTGGATTTCCAAAAAAATAAAGAAGCAAAAAGCAGAAGACTGTAAGGAACTGGACTCACGGATCTATCAAATTCCAACATAAAGCATCTTTTCACATCTTCTTTTGTTGGTTTGCAGCCACAACGGTCCCGTCTGGAAGTCAAATCCGAAAATTTCGCATAGGTGTAGTGTAACACAGCAGCCTCCTCCAATTTAATTTCACTGAAAATGTAAAACCTTAATTAATATTTCCATTCCAGTATTCACTAAAATCAATGACGGCTATTTCCCAACCAAGACTAAGAATCACAATATTAAAACATGAAACCTAACAAACGTTAAGATCACCAAACAAGGAAGCCATGGCCATAGGCAATACTGAGATCGAGAAGGCAAACACTGTAATGATCACCAAGCATCTGGATCTACTTACAGATGCTAGAAGGCAAGCATTGGGTAATACAATCAAATAATTATAATATGATAATCTTATAAGTTTTACTGATAGTTGAGAAGGAGATCATACATACTTGGGAGTTTTCATGTAATTATGCCATCTGTGTGCACCATTTGGTCGGAGGTGCTCTTGAATCCGAGCAACTGATTTTCCATTTCCATAAGTCAAGAAGTAGTTCGGATTGCCACGTGTCGCTTCCTTGTACATGCCAAAGTACGTATCTTTTGGAAGATGATCATAATTCTTCTTGAACATTGACACCTGCTTGCATCCAGCTTATGTCATGAGAAATACTAAAAGTTACTATGACACAAAAGCTGTTGACACTAAAGCTCCTGAGTTTGATTTACTAAGACAGTAAAAAGTGAAACATGCAGGGGTTATACCTCTGTAAAAGGATCCTTGACGTCATCTCTTTCAACGCTGCTTTCCTGAATAACACAATCCAAAACAAAACATCTATTCACAATGCAAGCCGGATCACAGGTGGAACAAACACAATGATATGCATGTCATCCAACATTTATAAGACTAATTAAAAAAGAGATTTTTCAGACATATGAACCACGTTTAACTCACATAATTTGGAAATATAACCATATCCACATTTGGAGGGACATCAAGCAGTAACTGCCTCAATGAGTACTCACGAGCACCTGCTGGGTATATCAACTCATCAGTGTCAAGATGAAGTATCCATTCCATGCCAGCTTCCTGATACATAGCATGGAGAGTATATGTGTTAATCGAAGATGCAAAGTATACAAACTAAGCAGTTGAATGGAATTGAATCATGATGCATACCCTTGCCATGACAATAGCCATTTCCATGTTGAGAGATTGCTTGACGAATAATTCGTAATTGCATGGCTTGTAGAAGAAAGACGATAACCATGTCTCATTCCAAATCCGGCTGATGAACAACAGACAGAAGGAAAGCAGAATGATCAGCAGACAAATATACAACAAACGGAAGGGAAATACACCAAGGGCATACAAGAACAAACATGTCACACCGTAATACATGTCCTCTATTACTCCCCTCATCCGAAAAAGACAATCTTTTAGAGCTAAGAAAGGACCAACTAGAAAATTTCCTCAGAAAAAAAATTCTATAGTTCATTCCTAAGCTAAAGATTTGCTCAACAAAAAGCAAGTCAAATGCTTACTGACCTCTTAGCCTGCTTCTCCTCCAGCTCTTTAGTCCTGTATATTACCTTAACTCCCTGAAAGAGAAAACACCACCATTAGTATAAGATGAACAAGTATTAATACACAATCATAGCGATCAGCGTGCTATAGGAGGCATTGCATAAAACTAAAACAAATTAATGGGCATGAAAGGGAGTTTCACTCACAGTAATAGACTCCAAAACTCTGGACACGCTTGGAGTAGCAGCTCTCCCTTCTACGAAAAGGTAAAATGTTGAGACTCCTAAAACCTTATGATAGAACATCCATGGCAGAATCTGATCCAAACCCGCGGATGTGCTTGTCGTGATACAAATCTGTGAATTAGAAAAACAGCTAACAATGTCATGAACATTTAGCCTAATTATGAAACGCTCAACTAACAAACCCCAAGTCCAGAACCTAGGAATACATGTGATCTATTGATTTACAGAACAAGCAAAATGAGCAAGACCCAATACTCGAGGCTTATAATAAGATCATGATTAAGAGAAAGAAATCTAGAAGTTCAGATTCCGGATCGACCCAGACAAAAGGAAAATCAAATCACGGGAAATTTAGGGTTCACCTTAGGCTTAAAATTGGCATCAGCACCGAACTTCCAGTCTCCGTAGTAAGGGAACGAAGGGGAAGAACTATGAGCGAGATTCGAGCAATCGGAGGACGAGTGATGAACCTTGGGAGAGACAGAGGAAACCGTCTCCATGCCTGGAAACACCTCGTGGTTGAGATCCGATCCACGAGGAGCCCAAGTGGAGGATCCGAGATCACCGGACGAGGTGGCGAGACCTCCGCCGCGCCATTGGAGGACGAAGGCGAGACAGGCGAGAGAAACAGGTAGGAGAGTCAGGAGAAGAAGGAGCCGAGAAACAAAAGAATTGCTCGAGGTAGAAGAAGAAGAGGAAGATGCGGAGGAGATCAGCGGAGCACGGTGGTGGTTGGATTTCATGGCGAGTTTCAGAGAATTTGAAAAATGGCGAAGAAGTGTTTTGGAGATCCGCGTATACAATATTGTTTTATTTGTATTATAAGTTATAACCCCCCAAAAAAATTGTGAATTAATAAGATATCCGTACCAAACAATTGGTTCGTGTGTTCTTACTTTGTACTAGGGATGGACGATCGCGTCGGATAGGATTATTCGGATTCAGTTATTTTAGGTTTGGAATATTCATATCCAATCGAAAATATAATTTTAGTCGGTTTGATTTGGGTTCGGTTCAGATTTTTTTTTATTCGATTCGGTTTATCTAAATAAATATTCGATAAAAAAGTTCATGAATTGTCTTAAAGAGAAATAAAAAAACCAATATTCATAGTGTCATTTGAACCAAAATCAGTCTAATATTAATATTCTCGTATCAAAAATAAAAATTAAACATAGAACACTCCAATAATCCTTTCGTACAAAAACTCTATGTTGCGAACCACTCTAATGAACAAAATTGAAAACTAGACTGAATATAAGAGAATCACCTTGATGAACTTCGTTCTGGATGACACACAAGTCACCTTGTCCCAAGTCACCTTATCCTGATGATTTCTGAAATTATATGCAAACAAAAAATAAACAAGTCAAGAAATTACAAACTTAGATAATATTTATAAAACAACGTAAATATAATGGATACCATATGCCAATGCAAACATAAACTCGTTTTCCACGATCAAATCTCCAAAACTACGTTTTTCGTCAGAAATAAGAGGAGATATCAACTAATTTTGTGTAAGGACCCCGATATTGCATGAGGAGGTTAACAACCCCGATATTGATCTAGAATGCGACTTCCAATACTAAATGTTGATTCAGATGAAACCGTTGAGACCGGTATTACTAATAAATCTCTCGCCATTTTCGCCAAGATTGGAAATTTACTATTGACCGCCTTCCACCATGACAAAATATCAAATTCGCAACCTAAGTTGTTAGGCTTCATCACTTCGACCTTTTCTATCAAATAAATATCCAGTTCGCTCGGTGATTCCTCAATAACACCTTTATCCGCCATCATTTGGGTAAACGAAGCAAAAGAATCATCATCATATGTGAAACTCATATCAATATCAACATCGTTCACACTATTTGACGATCCATATAAATCTGCACTACCAACGGATATATGTCGACTTTCGCTTCCTTCTACACTTGGCGTTTTGTATTTGTACCCTCGTAATAGGAATCAAACAACTTATGCAACACATCAATGATGCTCCACTTCATATTAGCACTTTTGACACTATCTTTACCATATATCTTGTCAAAACAATGAGTTACAAAACTTATCTTGCTCATTGGATCAAATACAGAATCAATGATCAATAACTTATTGATCTTTTCGGTCCTCTCCCAATACTTATCAAACTTAAACCTCATTATATTCGCCATCTTGCTCATTTCATGATCGGGATTATTTGCCAAGAATGACAAAACCGTTTCAACCTTTATAATCTCGTTGTAGCAAGAAGTGAAAGTTACCTTTGTAGTTGCAGAAAATGCTAAAGTCGAGTCATAAAAAAATCTTCAAGAAACATACCAACCGATGATCATTTTCCCAATCATTTTCTAAAGGAGGACCAAACCTTTTTTTTTACCGATTCTAGAATCAACATCTTCGCCAAAATAGTCCTCATAAAGCTTATCTTTCATTTCCATTCGTTTAAACACCTCTCTGTACTTCAAAGCAGAAGATAACATTAGGAAAGTTGAGTTCCAACGTGTTGCACAATCCAAAACCAAACTCCCTTTATTAAACTTGCCCCCTCCAACTCGACTTTTAAAAGTTTATAACCTTGAATCAGAGGATCTTATATACTTCACAGCATTATGGATGCTCGTCACACTATCACCTATATCTGACAACCCTTCTTTGACAATCAGATTCAAAATATGTGCCCCACAACGCAAATGCATGAAATCACAATTCAACACAAGAGTATCTGCATTCCAAGCATTCAATCTATTCTTTAAAAGCTTTATAGCATAATCATTTGCACTAGCACTCAATCTATTCTTTAAAAGCTTTATAGCACAATCATTTGCACTAGCACTATCCGCGGTAATGGTAAAAACCTTCTCAATACCCCAATCCATCAAACATTTCACAAATTGTCTTGCAATGGTCTCCCCCTTATTGTTCGATATAGGGCTGAAACTAATTATTTTCCTGTGGAAACACCAATTTCTATCTATAAAATGAGCAGTGATAACCATATAACCCATTGTTGTTATCGAAGTCCAAATATCCGTTGTAAAAGACACCCTCTGCTTGTTCTCATTAAACAAGTTCTTCAAAACAACCTTCTCATTCAAGAATAACTGGTAGATTTCTCTTGTCATAATTTTTCTTGAAGGAATCACAAATGCAGACAGTGAAACGGTACAAAAATGGTTAAATATAGCTCCATCAATAAATGCAAAAGGCAACTCGTCCATTATGATCATCCTAACCAAAGCTTCTTTGCATGCCATTTGATTAAACCCAAGGACAATAAGTTTAGAATCTCCTACTACAAAATGATCTTTGGTTAAAGTTTTCTGAGACCCACTTTCAGAGAGATTCTTGTATACCTTGCAAGTCTTCTGAATATGATTTCTTAAACTGCTTGTACCCATTGATGAACATCCTGTCAATACATACTACAAGAAAAACTGTTATTTGCGACAGATATTCCGACGGACAACTCTGTCGGAACAAAATTTGCGACAGAGAGGGACTAAACAACGACAGATTAGAAAAATCGAACTTCAGTCACAATCAGACGCAAAAAGAGTCGCAAAATTACGACGATGAGCGACACATGATTCTGTTGGGAATATTTGTGACACATAACGACAAAAAGCTACGGAACTTTTGCGACACATGTCTGTAGGTAATTACCGACATAATATACAACAGAAGAATCTGTCGTAAACAATGTGCGACACATTGGCGACAGAGTCGGTGCGTTGCGACAATACTGCGACACATTTGCGACAGTTTCAGCGCGTCGCAAAGTTAGTAGGCATATGATTCGTGTGTCGCCTAACTTCTGTCGCTAATCTGTCGAGATTCTGTCGCAATTCTGTCATGACGGATGTTTCTATCCCAAATTCGTCACAATAATTGACTATAAATCAACCGCGTGTGCATAACTCGAGTTGTATAGAAAAAAATCTTCGTTTCCAAAAAAAATGTCGATGTATAATAGATTTGATTCTTCTAATAGTAATCAAATCTCGCGTGATTTTGAGGAAGGGTTATAACATTTTATGGCGTTTACAACAAGTCAAACGTCGTATGTTGAGAGTTCGAAGTTACCATGTCCGTGTTCAAAATGTGAGAATAAAAGATGGCGAAGTCAGTATGAAGTGTGGAAGCACGTGCACAGAAGAGTTTTATGTCAAACTATTTTTGTTTGGCTGGCTCATGGAGAAACGTATGATACGTCATCATCACATGTTCCACAAATGCAAGAATAACTTGTGCAAAATACGGCGTAGCCTGCAATCATTCTAGAAGAAGAAAGGAATCCATATGTAGAGATGGTGATGATGCATTTCCCAACACTGCCTCTTCTCTGTACATGGAGGAAGAGCCAAATGTTGAAGCGAAAAGATTTTATGACATGCTTTACACGGCGAATACTCCGATATATGAAGGTTGCATACAAGGGTTTTCAAGATTATCGTTGTCTTCGCAACTGATGAGTATAAAGACTGACTACAATCTTTCGGAGAGATGCATGGATGAGTTCAGTCAGATGTTTAAACAGTATCTTCCAGAAGTTAACACTGCAACATAATCATATTATGAGACGAAGAGTCTGATGCGTACGTTGGGTCTACCTTACCGAAAGATTGATGTTTGTGAAGACAACTGTATGATTTTCTGGAAAGAAGATGCATAATTGATGGAATGTCGTTTCTACGGGAAAGAAGATATCGACCACGTCGGATTTCTTCAAAGAAAGGCAAGTTAATTCCTTTGATGAAGAGAATGTTTTACACTCCTATAACAGATCGTTTGAAAATGTTATATCAATCCGAGAAGACATCATTGCATATGCGGTGGCATGCCGAGCATTCGACGCCTGGTGGAGAAATGCATCATCCATCTGATGGTTTGGCTTGGAAACACTTTCAATAGGTATTTCCTGATTTTGCAAGCGAGTCTAGAAATGTATATCTAGTATTATGCACGAATGGATTTAATCCATTTGGGATGTCTGGTCCGAATTATTCTCTATGACCGGTGATTTTAACACTGTACAATTTACCCCCGGATATGTGCATGAATAGAGAGTTTTTATTTCTCTCGATATTAGTTCCGAGACCTAAACATCGTAGAAGAAGTTTGGATGTGTTCCTTCAACCGTTGATCGAAGAGTTGAAAGACCTTTGGAGTATTGGGGTAGATGCATATGAAGTGTCAGTAAAGCAAAACTTTTTGCTTCGTGTCGTACTTATGTGGACAATTAGTGATTTTTCAGCATACTCGATGTTGTCTGGTTGGACAACGCATGGTCGTCTAGCTTGTCTATATTGTATCGATGAGACCAACGCATTTTGGTTGCCGAAGACAACCAGAACAATACCGAAGACTCGGAGGAAAGAACAACAAGAAGTTCTGAATACGGTTCATTTGATTAACAAGAACTTTTTTTATATCTAAAATGGAGAATCGCCGTAAAATACCTATACTTTTCCCTTGTCTCAATTTAATACCTTTACTTTTTTAATTACTAAATAATACCCGTACTTTTGAATACCTTTACTTTTTTAATTACTTTTTTTTAAAAATATATGTAATCGAGTACCGTTAAATGATTAATCTCCATTATGTAACGTAGTCTTAAGGTCGTTAACCTTGACGGAAAATGCTGATGTGGCATGGACGGAATGCCATGTTGGATAAACCGAGCGGAATTTCGTCTAGGTCAACATCATTAAACTGAGCGAAACATCCACGTCATAATGATTAAACCGAACGGAATTATAAAATCTCGGTTTTCATTATAAAATCTCGGTTTTCATATAATCAGTCTTTAGCCCTCTCCCCCCATTCGGGCCCTAATCCCTTTTGTGTGAAACCCTAAAATTCTTTCTTCTCGAATTTCTTCCGATGAAGTTGGTGCTCAAGGGTTTTCGGTGGAGTGAAAGAGTTGAGGTAACGATAAATTTTCTTTTTTATGTTTTTTCGTTTGTTTGAAAGGATTTATATGTTAGATTTGAAGAAAATCTTCGAATATGTTTCTGAGTTATATCCCGTGGGTTTTCTGAAAAAGTTTGTGGGTAATAAATTTCATTTTGTCGGTTATAAAGCATAGTTTGTTCCAAAACCCACTAATTTCTTTCTGTATTCGAATTGGGGTCCATTTGTTGGTTTGTCGGTTTGTAGGTGTTTAATATGGTTATTTTTTTCTTCACAGGATGTCGGTTGACGATTTCATTGTCAGACTAAACATCTATGTGGGAGGTACTCTCGAGAAAGAGGATGGCGAGATAAAATACGGTAATGGTTATGTAGAGAAGATCGAGAGTAAGATGGATGTTGATTATTTTTCTTCGTTTTCACTCGCGGACTTACTGAAGGAGTTGAAATTACCACCTATGGTTGCAATTTGGTATAAAAAACCCAAGGAGATGATGTATAAATTGAGACCAATCAGAGAAGATGTTGATTCAGGGATAAGGGGTTTGATTATGTTGGCTCTGACATGTGGGGAATTAGATATTTTCGTTGATCATAAGGTTTCTGATGGTCCTATTATATCAGGACTATTATGTGAGCGCTAGTTATAAAAAGTCTTCCTCAGCAGAAGCTGGCATGCCCCCTGTTGGGCTCAGGGATTTTTTATTCTGTTTACAAATATCCAATTTTTATTCGGGAGATGGTGAAGAGGTAGACTGTGATAAAGGTGATGGTGATGATGCTCGTGATAACTTAGGAGATGGTGATGGTGCTGATAACTTAGGAGATGGTGGTGCTGCTGATGCCGCTGATGTTGTTAATGATGGTGTTGATTTAGGAGATGATGATGAGGAGGTAGGCGATTGTGGTGGTTTAGGAGATGGTCTGATGATTTAGGTGATACTGGTGGTTTAGGTGATGCTGGTGGTTTAGGAGATGGGGATGAGGAGGTAGGTGATTGTGGCGGTTTAGGAGATGGTGCTGATGATTTAGGAGATGGTGTTGATGATTTAGGTGATGCTGGTAGTTTAGGAGATGGTGAAGAGGAGGGTTTAGGGGATTGCGGTGGTTTAGGAGATGAAATACATAATACAGAGTATGGTGAATATGTAAGTGAGCCAGAGATGCATGACAGAGACAATGAGTATCCTAGTACACCAGAAATCTCAAATGACGAGGGGAAGAAAGATTTGGAGCGTGGGAGAGGAAAAATACCAATGGATCATCGGTTAAGTAGATCTGCCGACCATAGTCTATTCCCGGGTAAGATGTTTAACACAGGAGATGATTTTAAAGAAGAATTAGTGCAGTATGTGTTAGATACCAAGTTTAATGTGAAGTTCTCAAGGTGTGAAAGCAGAAAAATTGCTACAATTTTCTGTGAAAAGGATTGTCCTTGGTACACTATTGCTCTGTGCATACATGATTGAACAAGTGGATGATAAAGACTTTTAACGACGGACATAACCACCCTAAGAGGACTCACTCAGACTTCTTGAATTCAAAGCGTATAGCAAAGATTTTCCTCGAGGATATTAGAAAGGAACAAACTCTTTCGGCTAACAAGATTCAAACTCGGATGCAAGAAAAGATTGAAATGATAGTGTCGCAATATCAATGTTTTAAGGCAAGGCGTATCGTATTGGGGACACTTGTTGAAGAACAGAATGCTCAATTTGCAAAGTTGTGGGATTATGAGGCGGAGATTCATAGAGGTAATCTCAACACCACAGCTGAGATTGGTACAACTATGGCAAAAGACGTTACAAAACTTTTTGACAGGTTTTACGTTTGCTTTGAGGTTTTGCGAGAGATTTGGAAGAAGCATTGTCGTCCAATTATTGGTCTGGATGGATGTTTCTTAAAATGGTCATTAAAAGGTGAGATATTGGCTGCAATTGAGAGGGATGGTGATAACAGAGTGTATCCCATAGCATGGGCTGTAGTACGTGTCGAGAATAAAGACACATGGTCTTGGTTCTTGCGGAAATTAAAGCAAGATTTATGTCTCCGGGAAGGTGAAGGCTTGACAATACATTCCGACAAACAAAAGGTATTGTGTATGTATTAATTCCTGAATTGTTAATTAGTTACATGTAAAGGCGAAATGGTCCAATTAAACGTAAGTTGTCATTTATCATTCATGTTCGAGCAGGTCGACTCACTATGAAGATTGGCGATGAGACGGTAGAATTTACTCTGGACAAAAATCTAAAGCAACCGTCATCTACAGACACGATCGTGTCTAGCTCGTCACACGATCTGTCTGTAGATGACGGTTGCTTTAGATTTTTGTCCAGAGTAAATTCTACCGTCTCATCGCCATTCTTCATAGTGAGTCGACCTGCTCGCACATGAATGATAGCATCTACAGTGTTAAGGAATGGACGACCAAGAATTATAGGTATCTTAGAGTCTTCGTCCATGTCGAGAACCACGAAGTCAACCGGGATATAGAAGTTCCCAACTTTCAGTGACACATCCTCAAGTATCCTAGCAGGGTATTTAATGGAACGATCGGCAAGTTGAAGAGTCATTCTAGTGGGTTTTAACTCACCCACATTCAGCTTCTTGAAGATCGATAATGGAAGAAGACTGACGCTGGCTCCTAGATCACAGAGTGCACGATCGATGGAAACATTACCCAATTTACAAGGGATTGAGAAACTACCAGGATCGGCTCCTAGTTACCTGATGCCGCAAATCTAGGTGTATAAATTTGATCAAGTAATAATATCCTAGACTCAACAAAGTCCGCAAGTGTACGGATCGTGTGTAGCAACTAGGGTCGAACACAGGGACAAGTAAACAATTGAATCAGATTCCAATCCAAATCTAGATCTAGAGAAAATATGAAAATGATGAGAATGTATCAAAAGCAAATAATAAGAACAAACGTAAACTATCAATAGCAAAACATTGCAGGCTTCGGGATTGCTTTACATGCAAGGGTCTTTCAAAAGATGCAAACTCAGTGGTTTATCTATCCGATTCAGGGAATTCAAGCTCTAAAGTAGAGATTAACCCTCTCGAGTCTAATCTCACTATCCAGGCTTTATCCTACTAATCTATCGATTCAATAGTCTAAAATCCTGGATGCATGAACGAACGCTATCATAATCCCTAGGCAAATATTCATCTCTCAATGCAATACCTGTTCTATTTATTGAGTTATTTCTAGGTTAGAATCTCATATGTCTATGCGAATTAAAACCCTAAGTTCATTCAATCAAGTGGCCAACAAGATCAAACGCATTAAACGCAACTCAATAAACCTAATAGAATAAATAAAACCACAAAGTCTGAATTAGAAACCAAAGATCCCTACATAGCAAATCTCTAACCTACAACTATGGGACTATTCGCTAAACATCGAGACGTCGGGGTTCATATCAATACAACAAAACATCGTAAAATAGAAGAAAGGAATAATGCTTAGTCGATTTCCCGGCTTCGTAATCTCCATCTTCTGCTCCGATCTCTTGCCTCTTGATAATCTCTCTCTTCTTGTGTGCTCTAGGGTGTATTCTATATGAAAAGTATGAATGAATTCGACCTTGGGGGCTAACCCTACTTAATCCTTCTTTTTCTGGGCCAAAATTCGAAATATTTCCAGAATCTGGTAAGTGACCCGATCTGTGACTGAAAGTGACACGATCGTGTCACTTAACAGTTTTGGCGAGCTTCACAAATTTGCTCATAACTTTCTGCTCCGACATCGGATTTGGGTGATCTTGGCGTTATGCGTAGATATTGAAGAGAGCTTTCCATTAATGTAGAGAATGCATGATTTGGACTTGTAGAGTGAAAGTTATTGGACTTGCAAGATCTGACGTTTTCTGAGCTTCACGTTTTCCCTGGAGACACTCCAAATGATCCCGGTTCGTCCGTGATGTTCCATATTCCATGTTTTCCACTCCTTTTGCTCTCTTTATGGGTGGATTCATGTTTAACCACTAAAGAACACAACCAACCAATATTGAAGCCAAATGTGCCCTAGAATGTCTACAAATATATAAAATCGAGTGAAATACGCTAGACATCCTATATCAAAACATCACCCGAAATACGTGTTATCATGGATGTTTCTTAAAATGGTCATTAAAAGGTGAGATATTGGCTGCAATTGAGAGGGATGGTGATAACAGAGTGTATCCCATAGCATGGGCTGTAGTACGTGTCGAGAATAAAGACACATGATCTTGGTTGTTGCGGAAGTTAAAGCAAGATTTATGTCTCTGGGAGGGTGAAGGCGTGACAATACATTCCGACATACAAAAGGTATTGTGTATGTATTAATTCCTGAATTGTTAATTAGTTACATGTAAAGGTGAAATGGTCCAATTAAACGTAAGTTGTCATTTATTTTGTAGGGTCTGATCCGAGCTATTTCCGAAGAATTGCCTCACTATGAACATCGTATGTGTGCTCGACATGTATATGCCAACTGGAAAAAGCAATTTTAGGACATTGAATATAAGAAGTTTTTTTGGGCTGCTGCATTCAGTTATAGCAAAGGTGAATTTGTCCAACACATTACTGCACTGAAACAGTTCAATAATGCTGCATATGAGGCTTTGGTGACTACATGTCCGATGCATTGGTCTCGAGCATTTTTCAGAGAAACATCAAAATGTGGAGATATCAACAACAACTTAAATGAGAGCTATAAAAGTTCAATTAGAGATGCTCGTTTGCGACCTGTAGGGGATATGCTTGAGGATATCCGGAGACAAACTATGCAGCGGATTACAAAACAGTTGAAAGATCTGTGAAATGTGTGACTGAGTTCACCCCTCATGCTATGGAAGAGTTGGAGAGTGCTCGACAGAACACTGGGATAGTATGGCTATTTCTAGTGGGCATGGTAGATATGAAGTGATGAATAAAGGCATAAGTTATTCAGTCGATCTTACCTTGAAGACCTGTGCTTGTCGACAATGGGATGTTACCGGTATTCCATGCCCTCACGTTCTTGCGATTATTAATCAGAGATGGGATAATTTGTCTCTGTAAGTTTCCTTTAAACACTTGATAATTATAGACATGATTGCTTCAACAATGTGTGTCATGAGACAAAAGCTTTATTGTAGGTATATTTCTCCTTATTTTAGTAAGGCCACTTGGGTTGCAACATATGAACACAATATCCAGCCTTTGAATGGAGAAATGTTTTGGCGGAAGACGATGAAGGATCCACTTGGTGTTTCCGTTCCTCAAACAATGCCTGGACGACCCAGAAAGTTTCATCGAAAAAGGGATCAACATGAGTCACCTTCGAAGACAGGCCGCATTTCACGTCATGGCCGAAAAATGACTTGTACTAGATGTAAACAGGTTGGACATATCATAAAGATGTTCAAGAACGAATCGTTTCAAGTGCATGGTCCACCGAGGGGGGCGGGATGACCCCGGAAATCTCCGGTATAGTTTGGTCGCATTTGTCTGATTTGTTTCGTGGTTATTCTTGTCGATATTTAACTTATTTTCTCGTGTTTACAAAGAGAAGGTGAAAAAAAAGTAGGAGACCACCACCGAAGAAAAAGAAAACTACTGCAACAAACTCGGCTCATGCCGAAACTAGTGTTAATTCTGTTGCTCAAGGGTCTAGATTTTAATTCAAACATCTTGGTTTGATGACAAGTACTAACATCGTTGGTTATTTTAGGGTCTGTCATTCCAGCACAATCAAGCCAGACAATTCAACCAGAAATTCTAATTCAACAGCTCAATCATCCTCCATTTGTTCCGTCATCATCAACCCCTCCCATTCCAGTTTCTGCATCAACCACTCACGTTGTTGTTTCATCATCGCGAGTTCGTATAAGGTTTCAGGCTCCACGACAAAAGAACAAAGTCTGACAGACATCTGCCCCATTTTTTGTAGATTTTTGGTGAAGGATATCTAGGGTTAGGCCATCTTTTTTAGGTAAATCGACCATGAATATGTAGGATCTTTTGTAGACAGATATGTTTGTCCTCTTTTGTACATTTTTTGTGAAGTGTGACCTGAATGATCCATTTTTTGTGGTTTAGGGTATGATCCATTTTTTGTATTGTCTGACCTGACCCGCATTGTCGGATAAGTAATGCATAATGTAAATGTTTCCATATATGTATTGTCGGTTTTTGCCTTTAAACATTTCCGAATTCAGAACATTCAATCATTAGTCCTGAAATTACCATACCATTACACATTCGTTACATATCATCCAACAAAAAACTAGAATTTGTTACATAGCATCCAATAAAAACCTACAATCCATTACATTCTCTTCAAAAAACTACAATCCGTTACATCTCATTTACAACAAAATATCACCACAATCCATTACATACAATTCCACCGAATATCACCACAATCCGTTACATATAATTCCACAAACACACACCATTACATAGTACAATAATCATATGACGGTTAACCCATAATAGTAAGGAAAGAGGATCACAACAATAGTGATGACTCCAACAACTTGGAATCAGCTTGCTTTGACCTTAACCACCTGTTCTTCCGTCTTCGTCAATTTCAAATTCACCTTCTCCATCTCACGGTTCACAACTTCTTCAATCTTCTTCAAATTCCGAGTGACATGTTGCATCTCAGTGTTCATATGGTCTACCATCTTCTTCAAGTTCAAACTCATTTGTTCTTCCACCTTCTTTCGCTCTTCTATCTTCTACAATATTAGATTAACCTTTTGCGATTCCAAGTTCATCTTCTGCAACTCATTTTTGAAAACATTCGAATACGCTTTCATTTTATCTAATTCATTCCAACAACCTTCATTCTCCTCAACAAACGCATAATCAAGCCATTTGAAGAAATGCGAAGATTTTCTCTGAAATATTACACAACACAAACATCAATATTTTTAAAACATAACACAAATATGAAAAATACAATTAAGTACAAACCTCATGTGAAGCACAAGTAAAGAAAACTCTTCCAGGATTCTTGTCGGTTTTTGATATCCTTCTTGAAACCGGTCCTCCACATTCGCATCGAAAAGGAATACCTTTAGACTGACTTGATTCACTTCTCGCCCATTTTGATTCAGCATTCGAATTTGACATGCTTTCAGATTGCATGTTGACTCATCTTAAACTGCTTCAAAATTCCGATAAAGACATCACATTATATTACCAAACGAAAACAAAGGCATAAACCCATTAGTCAACCATAACTTCCTCTGATTTTGAACCCAACCAACATAACATTATGTAACAGCAAAAAACTATACAACTTTCGACGCTTACCGTTTCCGCCGAAATCGACCGAGCTCCGACCTCAGTGATAACGCAAATCTAGGTATAGAAATAAGTTCAAGTAATAAAAACCTAGATACAACGAATACCGCAAAGATACGGATCAACTGTAGTACCAGGGTCGAACTCAGGGAATAGTTACCACTAAGAACAAGACTCGACCAGGATTCAGATCAGCAAATAGCAGATGAAATAGATGAACACCGAAAGTAAAGCAATAAATAAACTAAGTAAATCATATAACTAAACCACCGTAACTTCGGGATAACCTTAACACGCAAGGATTGTTTCTAGGGATGGAGAATCTACGAATATCGAACTCTAACCGGGGATCTCAAGTTCTAATATCAGATGTGGCTCTCTCAAGTCCTAAATCCACTATCCAATAATTTAACCTATCGATCTCTCAACCTAATAGATTAAAATATCAAACGCATTAACGATCACTATCACAGTTCCTGAACCGATTAACCTATCTCTCAGTAGTCTTAATCAATTCATTCAATGAATTCTTTCCGAATCTAATTCCAACTCTCGTTGTAAATCAGAATCTAAGATCAATCAATCAACAGACCAAGAAGATCAAAAGCAATAAACTCAATTCAATTAAACCGCCGAGTATCGATAACGTAGTCTC
>NW_010967435.1:32353-49989 GCF_000463585.1 Tarenaya hassleriana
CTACTCGCAATCCATAACAACAAACGAGTTCAAATCAATAAGAAGAAACATAGAAACAAATAAAGAAGACTCGCAGCGATCTCTCGACGACGATTCTTCAATCTCTCCTCTCGGGAAACTTCGTCTTGATTCTCTCTCGAGTTCTCTGGCTTCTCCTGTGATCTCTCGATGATTTCTGAAGTCTAAGACGTCCTCTCTTTATTGGCTTGGCGGCTCGGTTTCTTTCTTTGCTGAAAACGGAAGTCCGAATGCAAAATAGGAAGTTTTCCCGTAATGCAACATGACCGTGTCGAATGCAACACGGTCTGTGTCAATTCTCTGTTAAAAATATGCACTTTAGACATGGACTGAACACGGACGAGTTTGAATCAACACGGCCTGTCGAATGACAACACGGTCCGTGTCAATTCTCTGAGCAAAACTTCACTTTTTCAGCACGGACACAACACGGCCGTGTCGAATTCAATACGGTCCGTGTCGATTCTTCAACTCGAACATGCTTGACAGATTTGCTCATAACTTTTTGCTCCAATGTCGGATTTATGCAATCTTGGTGTCTATGCGTAGATATTGAAGAGAACTGTCCAATAAGGTAGAGAACACACAATTTGGACTTGTAGAGTGAAAGTTATTGGACTTGTAAGATCTGACTTTTTAGGCTTCGTGTTTTTCATCGGAACAACTCCAAATGTTCCCGTTTCGTCTGTGATGTTTGTAGTCCATGTTTTCCACTCCTTTTGCTCTCTTTTATGCATGAATACCTGTTTTGACACTAAAGAAAGCAACCAAGCAATATCGAGACCAAATGTACTCTAGAATGCCTATAAATATGCAAAACTGAGTAAAATGCACTAGACATCTTATACCAAAATATCACCAAAATACATGTTATCAAACTCCCCCAGACTTAAACCTTTGCTCGTCCTCTAGCAAATATTCCGTGAAAAGCGATCCGAAAGGAGGGCGAGACAATGACATAACTCAAAATGATAATCGAGAGCGAAACCTCTATCCGACCTAGATCCCCGTAAACAATGACCAAGTCTATCTAGTATGATCTCCCTCTCTAAAGGATAGTCTTTCCTAGCTATGGGATCTATACCGCTACCAAGAACCAATCCAAGAACTTCAATCATCTACCAAACATGTTTATCGAACCTATCACGACATTCTACCTAATCGTATCTAGTCTACGCTTTTGGTATTCATTCTTTTTCTTCTTCTCTTTTTTTTTCTTTCATCTAGCTAGATTTTTTTTTTTACTAGCATCTCGGGTTCCTAGGACGTTGAAGTTGAAGGGTTTCTAATCATTTTTTTTTTCGATTTTGTTTATTGGATAACCCGACCCACAACTTAGACCCGAACCATCAAATTGATGCACTCATGTCCTCGAACGATTTTCGTTGACGAGATAATGACAGCGGAGTGTCGAGATGCTCACTATCTTTTTCTGCACATAAAGAAATAAGAATGCATTTGATAATATACTTTATCGATTTCAGCAAACATGAGAAAGGTTCTTATAGAAACTTTTCTACTTGGCTAGACAACATCGGTCCCATGGGTTCCAACCAACGATTTCTATCCCACAAGCAATTCTAGAAAATCCTAAAGATCAAGCAATCAATTCAACAAAACATAACCACGTTCAACGGATCACAATGTTTTCAAGACGTTTCTACTCTCTCATGCCATAGATCATCACATCAATACTCAAAACGGTTTTATGCACGTGATCTTATATGTCCTAAATACTATATGTAAATGCATAACCCTAATAACAACAAACTATATGATCCTAAAACATCCTATATGCACATGCAACTAAAAAGTGAAAATAAAATAGAAAAATGCATGCAACACTACTCTATATGGATATAGTTTGGCGTTAGACGAATCCTCCCCCAGACTTGAACTGGACACTGTCCTCGGTGTCAATTCTCGTCTAGTAGAGGCAACCAATAAAATGAGTCAAAAGAGAAGAAAATCAAGAAGGAAAAAGAATACTTAGCTCGCGATGTTCGTTCACTCGCACTTAAGTCTGCCTACGTCTATCGCATAAATAGCTTCCTCGCCTCCTCAATTCCTCATTAGAACTCAACCTGGTGATAAGAGACACAAACCAATATCCGATGCAAAAATAAACAGAAAGAAAAGAAAACTAACCTAAGAAAACTAACCTAAGAACTCAATCTGCCTACGTCTATCGCATAGCTAGCTTCCTCACCTCCTCAATTCCTCATTTGGACCAATTCATTCAAGGTCCAGTGAAGTTGCTCTCTATAAAACTCGAAACGGAATTATTAACTTGATGGAGAAGTTTCGAGATATGAAGAAAGATTTGCACATGGTATTTATCGATCTCAAAAAAGCTTATGATCGAGTACCAAGAGAGGTTTTATGGTAGGTGTTAGAGCGTAGAGAGGTATCAGTGAGATACATACAAGTGTTGAAGGATATGTATGAAGGTGCGACCACTAGTGTCCGAACAGGAGGGAGTGACACGCGAGATTTCTCCATCTCGATAGGGTTGCACTAAGAGTCCCCTCTAATCCCTTACCTTTTCGCATTAGTCATGGACGAATTGATTAAAGATATACAGTAAGAAGTACCGTGGTGCATGATGTTCGCAAACGTTATCGTGCTAGTAGATGAGTCTAGAGAAAGAGTAAATGGACAATTAGAATTATGGTGGAGTACATTAGAGGCTAAAGTTCTTAGACTTAGTACAACAAAAACCAAGTATATGCATTGCGATTTTAGTGGGAGGAGTTCTAGTGATGTAGGAATTAGTTTGGAAGGAGGATCAGTTCTTCGAAACCCGCATTTTAAGTATCTTGGGTCAATCCTTCAAAAGGATGGGGGTTGCGACGAAGATGTTAGTCACACGATAAAAGCGGGATGGATAAAATGGAGACAAGCAACAGGGGTTCTTTGCGATCGTAAGGTTCCTTTACGGTTGAAAGGAAAATTCTACGGTACCGCCATAAGACCCTTATTGATGTATGGTAGCGAATGTTGGGCGTCGAAAGGATAATATATGTCTAAAATGAGTATGGCCGAGATGAGGATATTGAGATGGATGTGCGGACATACAAGGATGGATAGAATTAGGAACGAGACTATTAGAGAGAAAATATGTGTAATAGGTATAGAAGAGAAGTTAAGAGAGAGACGTTTAAGATGGTTTGGACATGTACAACGTAAACCGGTGGATGCACCGGTTAGAAAAGTGGAGGGTATAGGAATGAGGGAAAAGAGAAAGAGAAGGGGTAGACCTAGACTTACTTGGGAACGTTTAGGAACGATTTGGAATTGTTACAAATCTCGAAAGAACTAACGCAAAACCGAAATGAGTGGAAATGAAGAATCCATGCGGCCTACCCTAAATAAACTTGGGACTAAGGCGATGTTGATATTGATGTTGATGATTAACAATTTAATTAATTAATATTTAATAAATTTAATATTATAAATTTATTAAATAAATTATATAAACTTGTTACCACAATGTTACATCCAGATTATGACGAAGCTTATTAGTACGTCAGTACGGCAAATCCCAAAAGATACTTCGTTTATACCAATTATGGTACTCACCATACTCATGTGATTTGTATGCTCGTTTCCTCCACATTCAATTGTTTTTTACACGCCATAAATGCATCGATAAGCTCGTACAATATTTCATCTCCCGTCAGGAGAAGAGGCATTGGATCAGTCATAACTTTATTCCGTCTAAAATTTTTTCTGTTATGCCTCCATGGATGATCCAATGGTAAAAATTTGCGGTGACAATCTAACCAACATGGTTTTCGCCCATGTTTTAATTGGAATGAATCAATCTCATCCATGCAATAAGGACATGCTAAACATCCATGAGTACTCCACCCATACAAACATTCAATAAGCCGAAAAATCACTAATAGTTGACATCAACACCGCTCTCAAGTCGAAGTTTTATCTTGTTGAAACATCATATGCATCAACACCTTGTTCCCACAACATCAATAATTCATCAATCAAAGGTTGGAGAAAGATATCAAAACTCTTTTTCGGATGATTCGGTCCCGACAGTAATATCGTCAAGAATAAAAACTCTCTTTTCAAACACATTTCTGGCGGTAGATTATACGGGGATAACACAATTGGTCATAACGAATATTGTTTCCCAAATTGATCATACGGTACAAATCCATTGGTGCATAAACACAGATAAACATTTCTAACCTCACAAGCAAAATCAGGATATAGGTGGATAAAATGCTTCCATCACTCACCATCTGATGGATGACGCATGTTTCCTGAATCCAAAACATGCTCTCCATGCCAACGCATCTGAGGTGTTGTCTTGTGAGAATCGTGTAATCTCTTCAATCTGTCTGCTATAGGCAAATAAAACATCCGTTTATATGGTACTCTTTTATGTTGTACATTTTTCCTGGATTTGAATCGATCTGTTCTACAAAATCGACAATGGATGATTCGGTCCCGACAGTAATATCGTCAAGAATAAAAACTCTCTTTTCAAACACATTTCTGGCGGTAGATTATACGGGGATAACACAATTGGTCATAACGAATATTGTTTCCCAAATTGATCATACGGTACAAATCCATTGGTGCATAAACACAGATAAACATTTCTAACCTCACAAGCAAAATCAGGATATAGGTGGATAAAATGCTTCCATCACTCACCATCTGATGGATGACGCATGTTTCCTGAATCCAAAACATGCTCTCCATGCCAACGCATCTGAGGTGTTGTCTTGTGAGAATCGTGTAATCTCTTCAATCTGTCTGCTATAGGCAAATAAAACATCCGTTTATATGGTACTCTTTTATGTTGTACATTTTTCCTGGATTTGAATCGATCTGTTCTACAAAATCGACAATTTGATAATTCTTTATCATCTCCAGACCAAAAAATCATGCAGTTGTTCTGGCATACATCAATTTTGATAGCCCTCATGCCTAATGATCCCATGAGTTTAGACATAATGTAGAAAGAATCAGGAGCATGGTTACCTCCAGGAAGATAATCGGACATCATCTGACATACTGCGTCCATACAATTTTCCGTCAGATTGTAACTCGACTTCATGCCCATCATTCGTGCAGAAAGAAATAATTGGGATAATCATTCTATGCGTCCATCATATATCGGTTGATTCCCTGCCTCCAACAAATCAAAAAGCCTTTTTGATCCTTGTTATAACAAAACTGAGAAGAGAATGCATCTTGAACCATATCAACGTAACGGTTAGTTGGTTCGCTGCTCCCAACAAATTTGTCGTTAATGGTAGGAACATTAACAACATCGAGCGTTTCACTGTGATAAACTCAAATATAATAATTTGGAACAAAACCCCTTTTGAATAAATGTTTTAGTACCACCTCTGGAGTAAGAAATTTAGAATTCTCACATCGTGCACACGAACAATAGATTTTACCAGTTCTTACGCACTGATTCTGACTTGTCGCAAATTGCATGAAATTCTGCAACTCTTCTTCATATTGGATGCTCAAATTTCCCGTAGATGCATCGATTCTCTCGTATAACTATCTTCTAGAGTAATAAATATTGGATGCCATGTCGTGTGTTAGATTTTATAAATTTTTTGAAACTTGAAGAGGAAAGAACGATAGCGAGAGTTTTATAAAATTATTTTGCAACGCAATTTCTTTGCTAACATTGAGATTTTGCAACGAAATTGCATTGCAACATTAATAACCGGTTAATAACTATCCTCATGTAGCAACGAAACTGCGTTGTAAAATCTTAAATTAGCAACGAAATTGCGTTGCAAGAATATTTTGCAACGCAATTTTTTTGTTAACATAAAGCAAAATTCTGATACCGCTGAAATTTCGTTACTATCGCCATTAGCAACGAAAATTTCGTTCCTAGTTAGCAACGGAATACTTTTTGTGGAAATTTTGTTTCAAAACGTTTATATTTTCTAACGAAATTTTTGTTGTATTTAGTAACGAAATTGTTTCCGTTGCATGTGCATTGTGAACTGTTTATGTTTCGTTGTAAAAGTGTTGCAAAATTTTCGTGCATTGCTAGTTTGCAACGCATTTTTTACGTTTCTAAACGTTGCAAAATCGTTGTGGAAACGTTGTGATGTCGTTGCTTAGTAATTTTGTTGCAAAACATTGCGAAAGCGTTGCAAAGTTAGCAATGAAATGAATTTCGTTGCAAATTTCGTTTCAAAATCGATGTTTTTTTGTAGTGTGGGTCTTTAAAAAGAAGATGAAACGAATGGTTCTATTGAAAAAATACAACGCAAGCCTTGTAGTCAAAGGCTATAGACAGACCGAAGGAGTCGATTACTTCGATGTTTACTCTCCAGTCGCTCAGAAAACATCCATAAGGCTTATTATAGCCTTGACAACTTTACATAATCTAAATTTGCATCAGATGAATGTAAATACTGAATTTCTAAATTGTGAACTAGAAGAAGAAGTATACATGTTTCAACCTCAAGATACAAAACGGTTATATGTTATCTCAAAGTCACTATGTGAAACAAATCTTAGAGAGATTTGATAAAGATGGAAATTCTGAGGCCAAAACTCTAATTGATGTTCATTCTCATTTGAAAAAACATCACGGTGAAAGAGTTCAACAATTAGAATATTCGAAAATCATAAGAAACTTAATGCATCTTATGAATAATACAAGACCTGATATTGCTAATACTGTGAACAAGCTTAGCAGATATACGAGCAATCCAAGTTTGGATCATTGGAAAGCCATAATTAGACTCCTTAAATATCTAAGGTACACTGAGAATTATGTGCTGCACTACACAAGATATCCAACAATATTAGAAGGATATTCTGATGCGAACTGGATCTCAGACTCGAATGAGAATAAATCCACGAGTGGATATATATTCGTTGTCGGTGGAGGTGTTATCTCGTGGAAATCTTCCAAGCAAACATGTATTGCAAGATCAACTATGGAATCTGAATTCATAGCTTTAGACCTTGCTGGTTAGGAAGCTGAGTGGCTTCGAAATTTTCTTGAGAATATTCCTATATGGCCTAAACCTATGTCTGGAATTTGCATACATTGTGATAGTCAGTCTCCAATAGGAAGAGCAAAAAGCCATACTTATAATGGAAAGTCGCGACACATCCGCAGACGACACAATTCTGTCAGAAAATTAATGACAGATGGAGTAATATCTATTGATTTTGTGAAATCAAAAGATAACTTGTTTGATTCTCTAACTAAAGGCCTTAACAGAGATCAGGTAGAAATATTATCGAGGGGAATGAGATTAAATCCCATAGAATGACAAACCACCATGATGATAATCCAACCTATCTGGACAAACCACCAGTGTTAGGTTCAATGGGAAAACTGAATTGTGGGGGGTCGATGTGATCACTCGAGACAGATGTCTCTTCACATTCATATGATCAGAGTGATATAAATTGGTAAGGTTGAGTTTATTCTCTTAAAGATTCTTTTATCTCCTATATTATTAAAGAGAAATCTCCTATATTAAGTATGAAGTGAGTCACTTCTATAAGAATGACAAAGTGGTTAGTTCCCTGGAGTACTTGATGAAAACTACCAGGTGTTGTCCCAGAGCCGTAATGAGCGCAACAAATGAACTAATGAGAGAGAAAAAGAATGCTGCGTGAGTATTGTTGTCTTGATGTACACAAAAACTGAACAGTTCAAGTTACCGCGTTCACTGTCTAGCAAGTACATCCGATAATATTTCACTATGAAAGGTTCAAAGGTAAAACTACCTTTCCGAATATAGTACAATCTCAACGGGCGAGCTTTGCATTACATATCATCTGCATACAGTGCATTAGTTGCATGAGATGCATTTATGTTTCATCTAACCCAAGGCCCTATTTTGATTCTTGTGGGGGGGTTGTTTGATTTGAATTTATTTGATAGAATCAAAATGGATCTAGCCCGTGAGAAATCTGGTCCATGGAAGGTTCTAGAAACCTTGATGGAAAAGCTGCAGATTAATGAGAGAATATTCTTGATTGATTGCAAATTCAAATGGTAATAAAATCTGCAGAAAATCCATTGATTATGGTAAATATCAATCAAAATAATATCAAATTGGAATCTGATTGATTCTACACATTAATGTGAGATGCTCCATCCATTAGTATAATTAGAGATCTTGGTTAGATCATTTGACACCCACATACCACAAGAAAAAGAAAAGCATTGATGATACACATATCTGCTCATATCTCTCTCTGAGTTCACTTGGTATTCTGGAAAGCTTCTCCAGAATACGCGATCGTTGTATCCTACGAGTTCACTATACTCTAATAACCTCAAAGCTTTAGAGGTGGCATGAAAATCAAACTTAAAGAAACTGTGTTTGATAAGCCTCAACAATAATCTTTTATTGTAGGTACTTATCTGAATCGTTCGAATTGCCGGAGTTTTGCCGTCGTCAACAACCGACGTCCCCAACAGAAGCTTGGTAAAATGACTCCATACATTCGATCTAGTTGGAAATATCCTCTTTGCTTTCGGAGATTCTTTTCTTTTGTCACCAACCGATTCTCCGACCTTAACCAATTCTGAATTTTGATTTTCTATCTGTGAAACAAAAATATAGAGTTAAAAATCAACAAATATAACATAAAAAAATAAAAAAATCAGAATCAGAAGTTTTTTAGTGAATACAAAAAAAAAATCAAAATCAGGAGCCTAAAAAATTTCTTAACCAGAGGCAGAGACCGCGATTGTTTATGGAGAGTCCGAGAAGGAGATTGGCAACGGCGAGAGGAGCAAATCGGCGATAGATTCAGAGACCGAGAACCAGAGGCAGAGATCGACGACACTCGACAACAAAAAGCTTAGCTTAGGAAAGAAGGAGATTGGCAATGGTAGAAAGATGACGGACATGAGAAGGAAACTCGGCTTCGGTCAGGAAATCTCGACGGAGAGAAGCCCTGAGCTCGACAGAGAGGAGAATCCCAGAGCTCGACGGAGAAGAGAAGCTCATGCCTCGTCGGAGAGGAGAAACCAAAACTCAGAGCTCGACGTCGATGGAGAATCTCGGCTCTCGGGTTTGAACAGACAGGGGAAACAAAGAAGTAGAGGGTTGGTTTAGCAGAGCAAGAGGTGGACGGAGCTGGGCGAAGCATACCAAGAAGAAACTCGACAAAGGGAGACTGCAAAGGTATGAGTCGAAAGAGAGAAGAGAACAGATGCAAAATGATTAACCCTAATTAATTATCATAAGTTTTAAGTTTTAATTTTGGTTTAATTGGATAACTGAATCCAATCGATTATTTACCCGAACCGAACTGATCCGTTCGGTTATGGGGATATACTAACCGGTCGGTTATTAAGCAAAATCTGAACCGATCCGAAACCCGATTAATCAGTTCGGATTTACCCGAATCCGATTAATCCGATCCGGATGTCCACCCCTACTTTAGACTGCATCTTATGAATAGGATGACCGTTTCGAACTGAATTGTACCGAATCGAAAATTTCGATATTTTTCTGAACCGTATCTACATAATGATCGGAATAATGTTCTTAGAGCTATAAAAAATGAAATAATGATCACCAAAAGCTCATGAAAATCCCCTTGCATAAAGAATTTGATAACGAAAGCAGTTTTTGAAATTTTTACCCGGAAAGAAAAGAAAAACGACGATGATTCTTTGTTATATGATCGTACATTGTTACGTGGCATTTTCAGAATAAAACAATATATGTATATATATATATTTATATATTGCAAATTATATAAATATTTTGGCACACTTTACAAAACACATACTATTTTGCACAATTTGCAAATTGCCCCTTCCATTATTTTAATTCAAAAGATACACAGACCAATAGATTGATGATGATGATGGTGGTGGTGGTAAAGCACTGAACAACAATTATTTCAAAAGTAAATCATACGTCCCTTTCTTCTCCCACCATTCTCTCATCAAATCGAAGCCCAAAGCTCTCTCTCTCTCTCTCTCTCTCTCTCTCTCTCAGCAGAGCGTTAGGAAAATGCAAGATCCACGCGATGAGCTGATTCCCCCTCCATCTTCCCCCACCATCTCTTCCCTGTCTTCCTCCGATCTCGATACAGAGGTCAGTCCCCTTTTCCGTTTCTCTGCTCAATTTCTTCTCCTGTTTTCTAGATTCTTCTGTCTTTTCCCTGAATCTGCAAACATGGTTGGTTGGTTTCAGAGATTGAATCAGATCGGTCTTTTTTTCGATTATGTTAAATCAATTTCTCTTTGTGTGCTTACTGGTAACGAGGATAGTCCACAGGATCCTTCTTCCATGACAGAAGCATTACACTTGGAACACTCATGGGCGTGAGTTTCACCGCCATCGCCTTCCAGCGCCACGTCTCTCCCGCCGTTTCCGTCTCACGCGCCGCCACCCGCCGCCCCAACAAACGCCCCTCCTCTGCCGCCTCCGAACGCCACCGCGGCCGCAAGTGGTGGCGCCTATGCAGAGACAACGACGACGACGACGGAGGCCGTCGTCCCTCGTCGCTCGGAGAGTTCCTCGAGGTGGAGAGGAGGTACGGAGATGGTGTATTCTACGGCGGTGCAGAGTCGCGCTGCCGGGAACCATCGGCGGCGGCGAGGGGTGGACGGGAGCTATTCGCCGATGGCAGGGTTCTTCCTCCGGCGGTGGACACCGGAGAAGAGACGCCGGAGGCTTCGGGTATCTGTAGATTTTCGGTTTCACTGACCAGTATCTGTAGCGGCGGCGGATGAATTCCCCGGCAGTTCATTTCATTTGATATTTTTGTTGTAATATATTTCAATATTTAATTTAACCAATTAATTTCAAAATGGAGATTATAGCTTTTCCCTTTTCTTTTTTTTAATTAAAAATATTAAAAAAAAAGGAGAGAAAACTTCGTAGGACCCACCACCAATTACCAAAGACAAAAGGACAATAAGCTACAAAAACGAGGAATTTTCATGATATGTGTTTTTGGATGTAAACATATGATTACTGCTGGTGATAAGTTTCTAAATTTAATCAATTTGTATCAAGATGTTATGGCGATATTTAAACACCATTATATGGTGTTTATTGGATCAAATCAGGATATTTATTTGTCCATTTAGAAATTGAAATATTTATTTGATATATTTAAACAAATTTTGGTAGATTTATAAAAAAAAATTCATATTATATCATATTTATAGTAATATTTGTGAGTGTGCTTTACTTTTAATATATGAATGAAAACTAAGATGGTAACTTCTGGGGTCAAAGTTCTTTATATATCTGTTGATTATAATGAATGTACAAAACCATACATTTGGGTTTAAATGTCAATCAATTTTAAGGATAAATTAAAAAAAAAATTGTAACCATGTGAAAAACATTCTATTTCAAAATTTTTATAAAAATCTTTAGATTTTGAAAAAAAATTATACAATTCTAAATATCATACTAAAAACTCAATATTTATATAAATTTATCATATTGTAATACATAGAATTTATATAAATATTTATAAACATCATGTTTTACATAATAATTTTTTTATACAAATTTATACTTAAAATTAAATATATTTTATTGATTACAAATTTTTTGTTTAAAATTTTATAATCTATTAATATTTACGATGTTACAAACTATCAATTTAATTTTTTCTTAAAAAGTAATAATTGAAAATATATATATAATGTATAATTTTCATGAAGATTAATTATATAAGAGGTCATATATATCATCTAAAGTAAAATAAAAAATATGGTTTATTTTGTTTAAAAGAAAAAGTTGACAATTTTTATAATAAATTTAAAATAGAATGTTTTTAACAAGTTCGATATTTATTATTTTTAAAATTTCCTAATTGATGTATTTTTTATGTTAAATTTAAACTAGAAGGTTATTCTTGTGTAAGATAACTAGTTAATTGTTTTTAATTTAACTCTTAATTTAATTTTAATTTTGTAATTCAATTGCAATAAACAAAGGCACGACCAAGTTGAACAATATATACATTATAGTCACAGACACACGTGGTATGTAGGCCTCTACACACTTGTAAAAGAAAGCAGCATCCTAAGCGATTAATAAAAAGGAAAAAAAAGGAAATATATTTTACGTACACACAATATATATTTACGGTCACTTCAGCATGCTCACCATCATGCCTCTCATATCTCATGGTTTGATGAAGTGGAATCTGCCGCAGCAATATATAAAAGAATATTTGCAAAATGTACAAAAAAAAAGTAAAGAATACTTGCAAAGTATGCCAAAAGAAGATTTTTTTTAAATAATTTTAATAATACCCAATGGTAACCGATCAAATCAAGTGAAAATCTCCCTCTATTACTTTATCTCTCTCCAAAAATTTTCAAACTATCTCCGTCTTCGAATTTTTGGTGAAAAGACGATTTTACATATTTTCGTGATTCCATTGCATTATATAGTATATTATCAATAAAAATGATATTCTTCCTAATAATAGGTACAAACAATTACACTATACAATTCAAAAATATGTGTAGAACATAAAAGTAAATTCGCAAACACACAATGCACTGTCTTACCCTATTTTAGATACATAGATTTATTTCAACTCTCACCAACGTTTTACTTCTTTCCAATTTCTCTACATATTTTCATAAATATGTGAGACACATCATACATTCAATACTCAAAACGAACGAAGAAGACAAAATATTAAATTCTATAACGTTGATACGTGAACTCAATAAACTTCTTCTTCTTCAGATCTTCCAAGTAGAGTTTGCAATTCTAAACTGCACGACAAGGATGATCTTAGCAATTTTAATCTTCTACTCAGTTGACACACACCTATCATTCAACTTGGTTAAACTCTTGTCGATTCCATTCATATCATAGTTCAAGACAATATGTCAAATCACGAACGGAATAGATAAGCATGTCCACCTCAAGATTTTTGTTCTTCTTACTGCCAAGTCGGTTAAGATCATCAAAATAACTCTTTATTTTGAGAATATCTGGATCAACAGAACACTCATTCGCCAGCTTACAATTCAGAAGGACACATAATTTTGAATCTCTCAGAGCGGGTTTTATCTCGGAACATGAACTTGAGTTGATCCATTATTACCCAAGAACTTATCCCGTCAAACTGTGTTATCAGTTGTCTGATAGGGCGTGGGTCAAAGCCCCGTAACGACAGAGCCTCTAATCTTTACTCAATTTCAGAAACAAGATCACAAGAAATCCTAGAACTGACAATCGATCGATCATATGATTGACATCCCTAACTATTGGAGAATATTTAAATATGAGTGACACTCAGGAAGAAAGGTTGAATCGAAGCCAATCACGGGTTTTGAAGGTGCTTCAACTTAACTTATGTGTGAAAAAATAGGGGATCGGTGGCACCATAAAAAAGGATGGACAGTCCTCATTGTTGAAGTAAAAAGTGAGGAGGAAGCAAATGAACAAGTCAAACACGTCATTGAAGACCTTGATGGATCTGAAATTGAGTGGAACATCCCGTGGGCTGATTACGGAGCCAATATAGACTTCTAGAACCATAGAGACGTTGATAACAAGAGAGATATTAATGGGTAGATTTATTCTGTCTCCTTCTCGTGTTTCAATCAGACAATACTTGCAGATTTTTCGCCATTAGGTTTCTTCCTTCTTTTCTTATTTATGTACTGGAACTTCTTTTCCTATTTATGTACTGGAGTATCCTTGTGAATCTCATAACGAAGAAGATATCTTCTCCACTCTTTTCTTTCATACTTTGATTCTCTTGTTCTAATTTATCATCCCAACATTAGAATCTGTTTGCCTTCATGGTATCAGAGCTCTAAGGCATTTTTCATCGATTCTTTCTTCTGCAAACACTCTGTGTTGGGTTTTCTTTAAGTCTCCATGGTTTTGAAGGTGCTTCAACTTAACTTATGTGTGAAAAAATAGGGGATCGGTGGCACCATAAAAAAGGATGGACAGTCCTCATTGTTGAAGTAAAAAGTGAGGAGGAAGCAAATGAACAAGTCAAACACGTCATTGAAGACCTTGATGGATCTGAAATTGAGTGGAACATCCCGTGGGCTGATTACGGAGCCAATATAGACTTCTAGAACCATAGAGACGTTGATAACAAGAGAGATATTAATGGGTAGATTTATTCTGTCTCCTTCTCGTGTTTCAATCAGACAATACTTGCAGATTTTTCGCCATTAGGTTTCTTCCTTCTTTTCTTATTTATGTACTGGAACTTCTTTTCCTATTTATGTACTGGAGTATCCTTGTGAATCTCATAACGAAGAAGATATCTTCTCCACTCTTTTCTTTCATACTTTGATTCTCTTGTTCTAATTTATCATCCCAACATTAGAATCTGTTTGCCTTCATGGTATCAGAGCTCTAAGGCATTTTTCATCGATTCTTTCTTCTGCAAACACTCTGTGTTGGGTTTTCTTTAAGTCTCCATGGATTCTTCGCTGCCTAAGTTAATCCCTATTGTCCTCAATGGGGAAAATTACCTCATATGGTCGAAGACAGCAAGAACAACTCTCATAGGGCGTGGATTATGGAGCCATGTTCTCCGAGAAAAAGAACCACGTCCTACAGCGGGGACACCAACAACACCGGCAACCGAGTTGTCAGATGCAGAGCAGATGAGTGCGACAGAAACAACAACAACGACAACCCCTCTTTCTGATCCGATGGAAAACAAGTGGTTTCAAGAAGATCAGCAAGCCCTTGCCATATTGCAGAGCTCTCTCGCCCCTCAAATCCTTCACAATTACGTTCATTGTGAGACGACAAAGGCGCTCTGGGATAAACTCAAGTTGGTCTATGGAAATCTTTCCAACATGAGTCGGATCTATGAAATAAAAAAAAGCCCTATTTGTTGTTCAACAAAGCGGGCGTTCGTTTGATGCGTGTCTTGGCGAGCTCAGTAGTTTGTGGGCCGAATATGAGCAACTTCGTCCACACACATCGGATTCAGAAGTTATCGCCGAAAGACAGGAGCAGGATAAGGTATTTTTTGTTCTATCTTGTTTAGACGGTACTTATGGAGATCTTGTCATGTGTTGAGGCAGAGCACGCTTCCCTCCATGGACGGAGTCTGTATGTTAATCCAGCGTGAGGAAGGAAGCCGCAGCCTGTTTCGTGGATCTCTCGACATTGCTCATCTTTCCCAACAGAAGTCTTCGTCCCACTCTGATACATCAAACTCAGAATATGCAAACATGGCTCAAAAACACTTCAAGGAGAGGAAAACTGTTGTTTGTGAACATTGCAAGCGAGCGGGGCACGATAAAACAAAGTGTTGGATACTACACCCACACCTCAAACCTCATAAGTTTCGAACTGCCGATTCTCGTCCGAAATCGACGGCTTTCCTCACACAAGATAGTGTTGACGCCTTAATCCAAGATCTACAGTCTGTGAATAAAGATACCGGTAACAAATTACTAAACTCTCTTATTGTTGATTCTGGTGCTACGAACCATATGTTTTCAAACGCAAAATGGTTTAAAGATTTACAAAAAGTGGTTGGCTCAGTTTCGGTTGCCAATGGCAACACTATACCTATCGAAGGAAAAGGAAATATTGAGTTGTTTAATAAGTTGATCAATGCTTTGTATGTACCTGAGTTTAAAACCAATCTTCTCTCAGTACCTAAACTTACAAAGGATTTGGATTGTTCGGTTGTGTTCGATGCTAATGGTGTGTGTTTTCAGGATACTAAGACAAAGGTGACTATAGGCAAAGGCATTCTCAAAGACAATCTATACATTCTTGATCATTCGCCTACCGTTTCTGAACAAACCTTCAATGCATTATGGCATGCTAGATTAGGGCATCCTCACTCTAAAGCTTTGAATATTTTATTTCCGAATATTTTGTATGAGAACAAAGTTTGCGAGGCTTGCGTTTTGGGCAAGCATTGTCATTCCGTTTTTCCTATATCTAAAACAGTTTATCAGACATGTGTTGAACTTATTCATTCTGATGTTTGGACCGCTCCATGCTTATCTCGTGACAAACACAAATACTTTGTTACATTCATTGAGGAGAAATCGAAATATACATGGATAACTCTTCTAGGCTCTAAGAGTGATGTGTTTATGGCTTTCAAAAATTTTCATGCTTATATTACTAACCATTATGATGCCAAGCTCAACTTTTTCAGAACAGACAATGGGGGTGAGTATACAAGAACTCAATTTACAGCTTATCTTAAGCATCATGGCATTCTACATCAAACGTCTTGTTGGGTTTCCTGGGATCTCATGAGCGAGTCTAATTTCTAAGAGATCAGTTCTAGGGCTTGCGCAGCGGATGTAAAACAAAATTTTTGATAAAACCCTAAAACTTATCATGCATGATCTTGTAGAAACGTTAGAACGCTTACCTCAATCGATCCGGGGCCTGTATCAATTGATATGTTCGTCCGATCACTGTAGGCAGGAAGAATACCTTGCCCTCTACACGTATCCAAACGGGGTAAAGGATTCCAACGGTTGGAACTTGTCTGCTAGGACTGAAGGACACGTTCTTCTTTGCGCAAGGGTTTCAGGGATCTTACTCTTAGGTTTTCCACTCTCAAAACCTCTCAAAAGGGTCTCAAAGTCGTACCAAGAAGCTTAGGAGGCGTTCTCTAAAGTTAATCCCACTTAAAACCCTAATTAGAGCGAGTTTAGGAAATTCCGACGTCTGGACCGATCGGTCTGGAGCAATTTCCGGGCCGAGTGACTTTCACACGTTACCTCCGGACCGACCGGTCCACGTGTCTGGACCGATCGGTCTCGCCTCCGCTCCACGGGATTTTCTCGTCTCTTCTCGCGCATTTGTCCTTTACTGTGTGTGTGACCCTGTAGGCTCATCCGATATAGGAGTATAACCTGAAATCTCTTATTTCGGTTACACAAGTCATAGGCGGTCTCTAGCAAGACACTATGACTACCTATCTCGAATAGAGTTTGTTCGTGATCCTACGAACACCAGTGATGATTTCGTTTGATGATCCTTTTGTATCACGATATCATATGTCGAATATTAGGCACGAACAAGCCACCTTATCTGATTCGACTGCTTTCTCGTTCACTGAGTTCGACTGTCTGAAATAGATGACGTTCGTCTATAGTGCGGCCACACATTTCTATAGTCTCGCTCACACGAGGGGCCCAGCGATATCTCTCTCTTTTAGAGAGGTACAAATCCCATCTTGACTATCTACAATCCAGCACATGATTCGTTTCATACCTGATACACGTATTCAAAGCACGCAACTCCTCATGTTGGATTCCGTAGATATCTCAGGTCTTAGGATCCAATCATGGAACCGCCATATGAGATTCAAGTCATGACGCTAGTCCATGTGACAATCTCATGCATCATACTAGTCTTAGTATCCAATAGTTCTCCAACGAATACCTATGATTGTGATCGTATCTAATACCTATGATCATCTATATGATCATCAATCACACATCATACTAGTCTTATTATGTCATCATTCCCATAATGACACAAGACTAGGGAGTTTAGTATCATTCATAATGATACATGGATTTCATAACAGATCTAGTATGCAAGAACATGTAATGAATCAAATACTCTCATAAAACCATAGAAAGTATCAATACATCAAATGTATCT
>NW_010967435.1:49999-57570 GCF_000463585.1 Tarenaya hassleriana
GTAAAGCTCGCAAACAGTACATCATAGAGCACTAAACCAACAATCTCTCATTTGCTCTAATCATGGACTGCTAAACATCTAATGCCCATATCCATAACATGACCCTCATGCTTCGACGAAGGGAGAGGCTTCGTCAACGGATCGGCAATGTTGTCGTCTGTGGACACACCAACAATCTCCCACTTTCTCTAATCATGGACTGCTAAACATCTAATGCCCATATCCCTAACATGACCCTCATGTTTCGACGAAGGGAGAGGCTTCGTCAATGGATCGGCAATGTTGTCATCTGTCGACACTCTGCAAATGTGCACGTCTCCTCTGTCTATGATCTCTCTGATAAGGTGAAATCGTCTGAGTATGTGTTTGGATCGTTGATGGGATCTGGGTTCTTTCGCTTGGGTGATTGCTCCACTGTTGTCACAATACAGAGCAATGGGGTTATCATCACTAGGAATGACACCCAAGTCGCCAACAAACTTTCTAATCCAAACAGCTTCCTTTGCTGCATCTGAAGCTGCAATATACTCAGCTTCTATAGTAAAATCTACAACGGTCGCTTGCTTAGAACTCTTCCAGCTAACAGCGCCTCCGTTCAAGCAGAAAACATAGCCAGACTGCGATCTGTAGTCATCCGGGTCTGACTGGAAACTAGCATCGGTGTAACCCTTTACAGCGAGCTCGTCTTCCGACCCACCGTATACCAAGAACACATCCTTAATCCTTCTCAAGTACTTCAGGATGTTCTTGACGGCAATCTAGTGCGACTCACTTGGATCTGACTGGTATCTACTCGTAATGCTCAACGCATAGGATACATCCGGTCGAGTACAAATCATGGCATACATGATCGATCCAATTGCCGAAGCATATGGGATACGATGCATGCGTTCTCGCTCATCAGGTGTCGTAGGACACTGACTCTTACAGAGAACTGTGCCACTGCTCATCAGTAAGGTTCCTTTCTTGGAATCTTGCATCTTAAACCGTTTCAAGACCTTATCGATGTAAGTACTCTGACACAATCCTAGAAGACGCCTCGATCTATCTCTATAGATCTTGATGCCTAGAATATAGGCCGCTTCTCCTAGGTCCTTCATAGAAAACTGCGTTCCTAGCCAAGACTTAACGTCTTGCAAGGTAGGAACGTCATTCCCTATAAGGAGAATGTCATCCACGTACAGCACTAGAAATACTACTGTGCTCCCACTAGCCTTCTTGTAAACACATGGCTCGTCGTCGTTCTGTGAGAAACCAAACCTTTTGATCATCTCATCAAAGCGAAGGTTCCAGCTTCTCGAAGCCTGTTTCAGTCCATAAATGGACCTCTGAAGCTTGCACACCATCCTTGGGTTCCTTGGATCGACAAAACCTTCGGGTTGTGTCATGTACACATCCTCGGTCAATTTCCCGTTAAGGAACGCTGTCTTGACATCCATTTGCCATATCTCATAGTCGTAATATGCGGCTATGGCAAGCAGGATCCTGATGGACTTCAGCATGACTACAGGCGAAAAGGTCTCATCATAGTCAATACCATGAATTTGACGGAATCCCTTCGCCACAAGTCGTGCCTTATACGTGTGCACGTTGCCATCCATGTCGGTCTTCTTCTTGAAGATCCATTTGCATCCGATGGGTTTTATCCCTTCAGATGCATCAACCAGAGTCCATACTTGGTTGTCTGACATGGATTGCATCTCAGACTTCATAGCCTCGCGCCATTTCTCGGAATCGGGACTCGCCACCATGGCCTCTGGGTATGTGATAGGCTCGCCATGTTCTAATAACATGAGTTCCTCTTGGCGAATCCTGCCTGATCTCCGAGGTTCACTCGTCGAAGGTTGAGTCACAACCGGCAGTGAAACAGGTTGAACTTCTTCAACTTGTTCACTCGGCTCAGCGTCTACTTGCTGCTCTCGAACATCCTCAAGTTCGATCCTACTCCCACTGAATCTTTTGGAGACGAACTCTCTCTCCATAAAAGTCGCATTCCTGGCAATGAACACCTTGTTCTCTGCCGGAATATAGAAGTAGTAACCCTTAGTTTCCTTAGGGTAGCCTACAAATAAACACTTATCAGATTTGGAGGATAACTTATCAGCCATCTGACGCTTCACGTAAGCGTCGCAACCCCAAATTCTGACAAACGACAACGCGGGATGCTTCCCTGTCCATATCTCATATGGTGTCGTTTCAGCCGACTTAGTTGGACTTCTGTTCAGCATGTATGCAACGGTCTCTAAAGCATAGCCCCAAAAGGACTTCGGAAGATCTGTCTGACTCATCATCGACCGAACCTTGTCTAACAGTGTTCGTTTCCTCCGTTCAGACACGTCGTTCCACTGTGGCGTTCTAGGAGGAGTTAATTGTGATACAATACCACAATCAACCAGATAGTCAGTGAACTCTTGGCTCATATACTCGCCACCATGATCCGATCGAAGTGTCTTGATCGTCTTGCTAAGCTGGTTCTGTATTTCGTTTCTGAAAGCCTTGAACATTTCAAGTGTTTCAGATTTATGTCTCATCAAATATACACAACCGTATCGACTGAAATCATCAGTGAACGTAACGAAATACAGAGAACCTCCTCTAGCTGGACAACTCATTGATCCGCATACATCACTATGTATAAGAGCCAATAACTTTGTCGCTCTCTGTCCTTTCCCCTTGAAAGAATGCTTCGTCATCTTGCCCATCAAACAAAACTCGCAAGATTCAAGAGACTCAAAGTCAAATAAATCTAGAAGACCATCATGATGAAGCTTCTGAATGCGTTTCTCGTTTATATGGTCTAGACGACAATGCCAGAGGAAGGCCGGGTTGAAGTCATTCGGCTTAAACCGTTTAGTGCTCACGTTATAGATGGACGGTGTCGAGTTCGAAGGCTGATCATTCAAGACGTATAAACCATTAACTAGATAACCATTACCATAGTAAATACTGTCTCGATAAATCATCAAACTCGAATTCTCAATCACAAATCGAAAACCATCCAAATCCAGACAAGAAATAGAAATAATGTTTCTGTTAATCGTAGGAACATAGTAACAATTACTTAATTCTAAAAAAGTCACGAAAGAAGATGCAAATCATAAACGCCAACACACAATGCAGCAACTCTTGCTCCATTTCCGACACGTAGATCCGCTTCTCCCTTAGCCAGCATCCTACTTCTTCTTAGTTCCTGCACATTTTCACAAATGTGTGAGGCACTTCCGGTATCCAATACCCACGAAAATGTAGTACAGATGTTAGCTTCTATAACCTGAGGCAGAAGCTTCACCAAGCTTCTTATCCTTCAGATCCTCCAAGTAAAGGTGACAATTACGCTTCCAGTATCCAAACACTCCGCAGTAATGACAGTCATCCTTATCGGGCTTAGGCTTAGGCGTAGAGGCAACTTTTGCCTTCTTCGCTGCCTTTTTCTTGGCTTTACCCCGTCGCTTCCAGGCCTGGACCGATCGGTCTTGAACTTATTTTACGTCTGGACCGATCGGTCTGGAGCAATTTCCGGACCGAGTGACCTTCACACGTTACCTCCGGACCAACCGGTCCACGTGTCTGGACCGATCGGTCTGGGTTGGCTGAACCGATCGGTCCAGACCTTTTGGACCAGTCGGTCTGGCCTCTGCTCCACCGGGATTTTATCGTCTCTTCTCGCGCATTTGTCCTTTCCTGTGTGTGTGACCCTGTAGACTCATCTGATATAGCAGTATAACCTGAAATCTCTTATTTCGGTTACCCGAAATCTCCTACGAACGTCAGTGATGATTCCGTTTGATGATCCTTTTGTATCACGATATCATATGTCGAATATAAGGCACGAACAAGCCACCTTATCTGATTCGACTGCTTTCTCGTTCACTGAGTTCGACTGTCTGGAATAGACGACGTTCGTCTATAGTGCGGCCACACATTTCTACAGTCTCGCTCACACGAGGGGCCCAGCGATATCTCTCTCTTTTAGAGAGGTACAAATCCCATCTTGACTATTTACAATCCATCACATGATTCGTTTCGTACCTGATACACGCCTTTATAGTCCTCCTATTACGCATGACGTTTGACGTAAAGCACGCAACTCCTCATGTTGGATTCAGAGATATCTCAGGTCTTAGGATCCAATCATGGAACCGCCATATGAGATTCAAGTCATGACGCTAGTCCATGTGCCACTCTCATGCGGGTCAATCCAGTATTCCGTTCTCCAACGAATACCTATGATTGTGATCGTATCCAATACCTATGATCATCTATATGATCATCAATCACACATCATACTAGTCTTAGTATATCATTATTCCCACAATAATACATGACTAGGGAGTTTAGTATTGTTCATAACAATACATGGATTTCATAACATATTTAAGTATGCAAAACATGTAATGAATGAAACACTAATCCATAAATCATAGAAAGCGTCAATACATCAAATGCATCCAAGTAAAGCTCGCAAACAATACATCATAGAGCACTAAACCAACACGTCTTGCCCGCATACACCACAACAAAATGGCATTGCCGAGCGTAAAAACCGACATTTGTTAGAAGTGGCACGTACATTGTTATTTCACCGTAATGTTCCTATTCATTTCTGGGGTGATGCCGTGATCACAGCCACATTTCTTATTAGTTCTCGACAACAAGACTCCTTTCGAGGTACTAAACAAACAACAAGCTTCCATTGAATTTTTACGTGTATTTGGCTGTATATGTTATGCTAAAGTTCCAGAAAGCCAACGCCACAAACTTCAACCAAAGAGCACGAAGTGTGTATTCATCGAATATTCCACCAAACGAAAAGGGTACAAATGTTACAATCCAACAACTCGGTGTGTTCAAGTATCTCGTGATGTAATTTTTGAAGAAGAAAAGTCATATTTCTCTCCACAAGCCATTGAAGACAGGTCCTCTCACTCCTGAGTTAGCAGATTATCAAACCACTATCACTCGTCTCCTGGAGGTTGTCTCGGCATATCGAGAACCCAGCTGTCATAAATCTTCACTGTAACGACCCGAGGCTGCTACGAATTGTCGAAACTGCCCTCACACAGCAACCCGAGACCTTTCAGCGTGTTTTGTCCTCACTCGCACGCATACCGAGACACTTTCCAGTAGGTCACCCATCCTGAGATTGCTCCAGAGCCAGTACGCTTAACTTTGGAGTTCTCTCGGGATAGTCAACCAAAAAGGTAGGTGCACCTTGTTGCTATGAGTAGCTCAACTAATTCTTTTTATGTTATCTTAGACTGTATAGTCCCATACCTATACAGCCCTCAGATCTCTCTCATTCCGGTGTGTTCGATTCATCCCTGTACCCCCTACCCAGAAGCTCGTCAGGAGCCGCCCCTTGTCCATACCTTTGCACCGGTGATCACTCTCCGCCCTCTTACGGTACTCTGGGTTGTCACATTCATCGTTGTTGTCTTCTACACGATGAGGGAGTTCTCAAACCTCACCTCTTATTTTGTCTAGTGTGCGACATAATCTGGAAAATATTGATACTTCTAATGATCATGCAGATATTTCTAGTACTTTCTCCCCTGCCAATACTCAACGCACTCTAGAATCTTCTGCACAAGAACACTCTGTTGGTTGTAATGCTCTAGGATGATCCGTGATATGACATTTTGACTTTGTATTGATTCATTGATTTATGAATGCGTTACATTCCCGTTATATGATTGGCATGTTTGTTATATTTCGGCATCCTTGAATCATTATAGAATGATTCTAAACTCCCTGGTCAGTTATCATTGTGGGAACAATGATGAATTAAGACTAGCATGAGGTGTGATTGATGCATTGGATGCATATCACAATCATGGGTACTCGTTGTGAACGAGTGACTGGATGACCCGCATGAGATTGTCACATGGACAGAGTCATGACTTGAATCTCATAAAGCGGTTTGTTCTTGGATCCTCAGACCTGAGATGTCTAGAGTATCTGATATGAGGAGTGGCGTGTCTTGACTGCGTCAAACGTCGTCTTTAACCGGATGATCATAACGGCGTTGATCAGATACGTTCACGAATCATATGGAGATAATAGACATGCAATATGGGACTTATCACCTCCTCAATAGGAGAGATATCGCTGGGCCCTCTCATGGAAATCGGACTATGAAAAATGCGTGGCCACGCTATAGATGAAGTTGCATCTATTTTATTAGTCGATTTGCCAAGACGAGAAAGCGGTTGAACTTGAAGGGTGGCTCAAACCATGCCCTTGTTCAACACATGATATCGTGAGATAAAGGATCAGAACTCGAGCTGTTATTGCCTTGGTTAGATCACCTCTAACTCAATTCAACGTGGGTGGTCATGGCGTCTTGCTAGAGGCTAACCATGACTTGTAGATCGGGAATGGTTCTCGAGGCTGCTGCCACTGCGAATGGGCCTACAGGGTCACACACCATTAGGGATGGACTTATATGTGAAGTTTCGGAAAGGAAGACTTGGATTTGGTCGAAAAAAAAACGGTTTCCGGATCAAATCAGAGTGTCGGAACGGTTTCAGCCTTCTGACTCGGACCGAGTCAGTACTTGACTCGGACCGAGTCAATACTAAATGGGCCGAGTCAAGAGTTGACAATGGGCTTGGGCTGATTCGTTCTGACTCGGACCGAGTCAATACTCGGAAAAAGTCTCTTTTCACAAGGATTAGGGTTTCTATCTTATAAGGAGGTGTTGGACGCCGTCCTAAGTAGTGGATTGACTTACAGAACCCTAAGACAGATCTAGAACACAAGAAAATCGTTTCTTTTGTGAAGTTCTAGTTCCCCGGATTCGATCCCAAGTTTTGGAAACCCTATTCACTTCACAGATCCTAGCAGATCAGTTCCAAAAAGCGTTTGGAATCCTTCCCGTCGGTGTGGATACGTGTAGAGGAGCTGTACTTTCAGCTCTTGGTGATTAAAACAGGCCCTGGATCGATTGCTACTTTCAGATCTTCAGGAAAGAGGTAAGTATTCGATTCCTACGGTGATATACACGATTGAACGGGGTTTTACGGATGATTTTGGTTGCGTGTGACGTTTGACTAGGTTTAGATTATTCTTCCGCGGCATGAAACCTAGTAAACCAAATCCTAGATCGATATGATCGCATGCTAGGAATCCGTAGCAAAACCCAACAGTGGTATCAGAGCCTGGTTCTCTGTATATCGCTGTGCTTGTCGCATGCCTATATGAATTTTAATGGTTAAAATTGCATGATAGGCTTGATCTATGCATATTTAATGATGTTATGATTGTTATTTGATGCATGGATGAGTTTGGGGGTCGAAGACGGCTTGATGGTGCAACGAAACGGGGTGAAACCCTAGATCTCGTGGCCAAAAAGTGTCTACCAGAGTTTTGACTCGGCCAGAGTCAAGTGTTGACTCGACCGAGTCAGAACGAGAGATCTCCCAGAATTTTGACCTGGACAGAGTTAGAATTTTGACTCGACAGAGTCAGAGTTTTGACTCGAAAGAGTTAGAGTTTTGACTCGAAAGAGTCAGAACGACAGATCAGAGTTTTGACTCAGACAGAGTCAAGGTTTTGACTCGACAGAGTCA
>NW_010967436.1:0-619 GCF_000463585.1 Tarenaya hassleriana
ATACAGTGAATGATGGTAGTAATTAAGGCTGAATGAGATGAACTTAATTGGACCAGCGTAAACAGCTCTAACAAAGGAGAAAGAAATTTAAGAAATCAGATTTTGATGGATAATCGTAGCCCGTTCTTTAGGGATTATGTAAATCCTCCATGGATAATCGTAACATGCATGAGATTGGACGATATTTA
Source organism: Tarenaya hassleriana (assembly GCF_000463585.1). Lineage (NCBI taxonomy): Eukaryota > Viridiplantae > Streptophyta > Magnoliopsida > Brassicales > Cleomaceae > Tarenaya > Tarenaya hassleriana. The sequence continues at coordinate 189 of NW_010967436.1, forward strand.
TGAACAAATTCCTCTAACGATGATACACGACACTTGAAACCTATGACCCATTATACCATAGGTGTAAGCAAAAACGATGATTTTTTTTTAACCTACTTGGAGCTTTTTTCGATGAAATGGCTATCTCGATAGAAAATTTAGGGTTTTATTATATGGACAAACACTCGTGTGTATTTTTTTTCCAAGTGTGTAGCTGAATAAATGGAATTTGTACCACGAAAATTGAACGAAAACTCTTCACGCATGCGTCCTGACCTCCAAACCATTCGTCCAATTTACAATTGTCATCAACATGAGTAGGTAGATACTATAAGATAATGTTTTTCTTATATTATCATTAACAATAGTACATGAATATATAGGCATATGTAGTCAACGATTAAGGAATGAACAACCAATATTCTAAGAAACAGGAGAAGTTCCCAGCTCTA
>NW_010967437.1:0-618 GCF_000463585.1 Tarenaya hassleriana
CCCTCCTTTAAGTGGATTTGACTACTCTTTGATCTCTTTCCCGCATTCTTTCATTTCTTTCGTATAGGGAGTGGATTAAGTTGACTTTCTTCCCTACTCTATAAGAAAGTTCCTTCAGCGGTCTAAGCTTCTCTGCCCGCTTTGCATTACGTATATCAGTCGATTCGGTAATCATTCCGTTATCTCTTAGTCCCGTAAGGATTCGAAGTAGTGTCTCAGTGTAACCGGCCCCGCTGGGCAGAAATCCTCTAAGAGTCCCGCAGGTAACCCCGTAGGCTAACTTATCCCTCCGCATATTCGTTGAAGCGAGGGCCCGGTCTTTGCCCCTCATCAAGGATTTCTTCCTCTTATCGCTTCCTTGACAGCCTTTGCCACATTCCGTCTAGCTCTCTCCTCGTGCAAGCCTTCTATTAGCAGTTCAAGCAGTCGAATCGGTAATTGCCTAATTTGCTATTCCTTCTTTTCTTCCATGAGGAAGCGGAGAGGTAGCGTGTAGGTTTGACTAATGCAACTAGTCGGCCTGAAGTATAATAGGGAAGCCGGTTTCCTTCAGGTGGTGAAATGCCTATCATAATTGCTGTTGCAGGAGCGATGTCAAAGTGAATCTTGTAGTGAGGG
>NW_010967438.1:0-618 GCF_000463585.1 Tarenaya hassleriana
ACGGAAATTTTCGGAATCTGGACTTCAGACCGTCCGTTCTGGAGGTAGAACGGACGTTCCATGCTTGGCAGAACGTTCGGTCTCGACTGCAAAAGTAAGAACGGATGTTCTGCCTAGTAGAACGGACGTTCTGCATGGCAGAACGGACGGTCCAACCTTCCGTTTTGTGCCAATTAGTCCATCACCCGTGGACCGTTCGTTCCGGCTTACCAGAACGGACGGTCTAGGATAGTTCTCCGTGATCAGATCACGTTTCCCCGCGTTCTCAGCCCCGATCAGACCCGAAACTGAACCGAATTCTTCTGTACACCCAAAATTCGAACTCCTGCACTCTATGCAACATGAAACATGCAATCTACACTAGATTCAATCATCAAACATGCATAGATATCAAAGCAAACATGGATTCAAACAATTCAAATCCTAAAACATGCGTGATCGGGTTCTATGAAATCAAAACAGAGCATCAGGCTCTGATACCACTGTTGGGTTTCCTGGGATCTCTTGAGCGAATCCTATTCCTAAGAGATCGATTCTAGGGTTCAGGCTCTGATACCACTGTTGGGTTTCCTGGGATCTCTTGAGCGAATCCTATTCCTAAGAGATCGATTCTAGGGT
>NW_010967439.1:0-298 GCF_000463585.1 Tarenaya hassleriana
CTGCGATTCTACAGCATGAGTTGCTACGGAAGAGATCGGATCCAGGTAGTTTCTCGATTCCCTGCAAAATCGGGAACATTGAGATTGACCGTGCATTGTGCGATTTGGGTGCCAGTGTGAGCTTGCTTCCATTGTCTATCTATAAGAAGCTCAACGTTGGAGATCTTAAGCCGACGAGGATGGCACTACAGCTTGCGGATAGATCCGTCAAGTATCCTGCAGGTATTCTTGAGGACGTCCCATTGAAAGTTGGGGATTATTATGTTCCCGTTGATTTTGTTGTTTTAGACATGGACGA
>NW_010967440.1:0-617 GCF_000463585.1 Tarenaya hassleriana
GCATTTATACAAATATATATGCATATACATACATACAAATATATTTATATATATACACATATATATATATAAATACATATACATGTATATATATGTATTCATATCTATGTACAAATACAAATATAAACATATATACTCTTATATATATATACTTGTATATTTTTTTATTTTGTATGTATGTATGTATTTATATATATGTAGGTGTATATACATAAATATGTATTCATATATATACGTGTATACGTATTTATATATATGTATGTGTATATATATAAATATACTTGTATGTATGTATATGCATATATATTTGTATAAATGCATGTATATATGTGTATATTTTTATTTGATATATATAGAAATATATATACATAGAAGTATTTATATTTATATTTGTATTTATACGTGGATATGAATATATATATATATATGATTTTTTTTATTTTGTATATATGTATGTATGTATATGCATATGTATATATATACATATATATGTATATGTATATATAAATCGTGGATATGAATATATATATATATATGATTTTTTTTATTTTGTATATATGTATGTATGTATATGCATATGTATATATATACATATATATGTATATGTATATATAAAT
>NW_010967441.1:0-617 GCF_000463585.1 Tarenaya hassleriana
GAAGAAGCAAGAGGGTTAACATATGTAGAATTCCCAACAAAGTATGTATGGAATAACACTGTTAAATACTGGACTCAAAGGAAACAAGGATTCAATGTTGGTCGCGTTGTAAACATACATCCAGCTGCAGGGGAGCTTTATTATTTAAGGATGTTGATAAATATCGTGAAAGGACCACGAAATTACGACGAAATTTATACATTTGCCGGTGTCAAATACAATACCTTCAAAGAAGCATGCCAAGCTAGAGGTTTACTTGGTGGTGACAATGAATGGAATGAAGCGATAGAGGAGGCAGCAAAATGGGCAGGTGCGGCTCAATTGCGTCATCTATTTGTTACACTTCTCTTGTATTGCGAAGTTGGAGAACCGCATAAACTTTGGGATAAGTGTTGGAAGCCACTAGCGGAAGACATCCAACACAAGAAACAAAAGGAGTTCAGCTTCCCAAATTTATATTTGGCAGATAATGAACTGCAACAATATGCTCTAATAGAGATTGAGAAGCTACTCATGCAAAATGAAAAATCATTACGGGATTTTCCGAACATGCCGAAACCAGATAAAAATGTCCTCCGTCATATCGAAAACACTCTGTTGAGAGAGGAATTGCAGTT
>NW_010967442.1:0-519 GCF_000463585.1 Tarenaya hassleriana
ACGGTCCGGAATTGCACGTGGACCGTCCGTTCCAGTAAGGTAGAACGGACGGTCTACGTTTGGTGCGGACCGTCCGGTCTATCACATAGAACGGACGATCTGCGTGTTGTCGTGGACCGTCCGTTCCACTCCTCAGAACGGACGGACCACGCGTCCGGAGTGACACCCGTAACCCGTGTACAGTATACGGGCTGTGCCACATGGACAATAGTAATAAAATAATAATAATGCGGAAGCAAAAGTACGAAATCCAAAAACATTTTAAATAAACCAGAGTAAGCAGCAGAAAATACAACAGGCGATTAGTATCGCAAAATAACACATGTCCGAGTAGTTATAATTTAACCGTACAAAATGCGGGAAATACAAGTCCCGTAACCCCAAAATGTAAATCCCGTACATGATGCTGCCTCTCTCAGGTCGTCGTCTGCCGGATGCGCTAGGCGTAATCCTCGTGATCTGAAAAATGTAAACCACGAGGGCTAAGCACAACTGCTTAGTGAGTAGCCCGGGTTGAAC
>NW_010967443.1:0-616 GCF_000463585.1 Tarenaya hassleriana
CCAGGAAGGCCCATGTACCCAGGATTCAGCATTGGATGTGATCAAGAATGCTATACCATCACCAAAGGGACACAATGGGGATGAGATGATGGAGAAGTCGAAGCGTCAGAAGCGCAACTAGTGGAAGCTTCCATAGAACAACTTCTTTCAGATGGATAAGATTCCGAAATGGAAATTTCCACCAAATCGTTAGGATGAGTTGGCTACTGACCAGCTTCGGGCAGAAAACTCACATACCGACCATAGGTATCTTACCATCAGATACCGACAGTCGTCTTCTAACATTACCGACCTTGATATATTAAATATCGGGTTTTCATCAATTTCACATAATATAAAAAAGCTCTTTTCATCATCAGAAACTACTTGATTTCCGACCTCTTGCATTGCATTACCATAACGAAAACAAAAATGCATTCAAAAAAGAAAGATTGCTTCGGTGGAGGAAAGGAATAGCGAAAAATTCCTATGGAGCACCCAGGAACAAGAATATTCAATCGGACGACGAATTCTTATGTGGTCCAAGGAAATCAAAGGTCCGTTTCCACGATTTCATCTATATCAAATCTTAATATCAGAATAGCTTATATAGTCATGATTCAATTCAGGTCCACCG
>NW_010967444.1:0-616 GCF_000463585.1 Tarenaya hassleriana
TAAAGTGCTGGATGGCAGCAACAGGAAGAGAAGAATCTGCAGCAGCGATTGCCACCTCTTTTACAGAGGAGACTTGAGAGATTACTGCTTCCAAAGATTCTTCTGGGACAAGTTCCTCAACAACTGTGGAATTCCAATCGATCTTGTTCGAACATTCTTCTGGTTTCGAAGACATGTGCCTACAGAGTAAGAAGCCAGATCCCAATGTTCGGGCAAAAGACATGTGTTTCCTCTCTTCCAACGAACAATCATGCCTACGAGCTTGACTATGCAGTCCACAAGTCAAAGGGCTGGAATTCAAATAATCAGTTCTGGTATCATCTTTGTTAACATGAAGAACTGGCCGTTCGAGCATCCAAAACTGTCTAGGCAAAAGATTTGTCCTCCTCGAGACAGCACGCAAACAAGCCATTTCTAGCAGGAATTTCCTGGAGGAAGTAACGGCTCTGAATTCAGTAACCAAACCGTTGAAACAAAATCCAAGACCAGAGTTCTATAGGACACTGAAACATTTTTGAAAAGCATTAAAGAAACATTCTTTGTGAATATTCAGATCAACCAGAGAAAAGGAGAGAAAATCGAAGCAGAGAAGATGGACATTATCCAGGTTTGTTAT
>NW_010967445.1:0-1658 GCF_000463585.1 Tarenaya hassleriana
CCAAGATGTATATGTTTCCACAGGATGATGGGAAGGGTCCCATGAAGTCAATTCCCCAAACATCGAATGGCTCGACCTCGAGGATGTACCGTTGTGGCATCTCATGTCTACGGGAAATGTTTCCCGTTGGTCGCTGTTGATTACGTCACCAAGTGGGTCGAAGCACTGGCAAGTCCGAAGAATGATGCAAAGACAGTGTTTCGGATGTTCAAGCGCACCATCTTTCCAAGATTCGGTGTACCCCGGGTTGTCATCAGTGATGGTGGAACTCATTTCGTCAACCGGGTGATAGAACAACTCTTGAAGAAGTATGGAGTGCGACATCGCATAGCTACTCCGTACCACCCACAGACGAGCGGCCAGGTTGAGATATCCAACCGCGAGATCAAGACCATACTCGAGAAGACAGTATCACGCTCGCGGAAGGATTGGTCACAGAAGTTGGATGATGCGGTTTGGGCATACAGAACTGCCTTCAAGACTCCCATCGGGATGACTCCGTTCCAACTTGTTTATGGGAAATCTTGTCATCTACCTGTGGAACTGGAGCACAAGGCATTCTGGGCAGTAAAGGCGTTGAACTACGACATGAAGACAGCAGCGGAGAAACGTCTTCTACAACTGCACCACCTTGATGAGATTCGTCTTGATGCATACGAGAACGCTAAAATTTACAAGGAACGCACGAAGAAATGGCATGACCGTCACATTCTCCGACGATCATTTAAGGTAAATGACCAAGTCCTTGTTTTCAACTCACGTTTGCGCTTGTTTCCAGGAAAGCTTAAATCTCGATGGTCCGGTCCATACACGGTGAAAGACGTTTCAAGCCACGGTGCGATTGAGCTTTGGGGACGAGACGAGAGTTCATTTAAGGTCAATGCCCAGAGAGTCAAACTGTACAATCCGGCATTCCCGATCAGTGAGAGAGACATACTTCCTCTCTCTGACCCGTCCGAGAACTGAACCGAGAAGGTCAAGCTCAAGACCCTAAACGAGCCCTTGTCGGGAGGGACCCCGGTCACATATCCTTTGTGTTTGGTTTGTTTTTATTTTTGTAATATATTGTGTGCGGTTGAATGTTCTTTTAAGGGTCAGATGGAAAACAACCAAGCTCCCACTCTCAGAAGAAAAAGACTGAAGCTCCATGAGAACAGCTAAGTGTCTCCCTCTTTTCCATTCTTTCCTACATATCATGAGTCGTTTCTCAACCACGAGGCGAGCTAACACCGAGGACGGTGTTCAGTTCAAGTTTGGGGGAGAGATTCGATAGTCAATTACATCGATAATCGTATTTTTAAGGTAATATGTACATATACATAGATATATGCAAAAAAAATTGTGTGTATATATACGTATATGTGTGTCTCTTGAATCGATAGAATTAGATTGTTTGAGATATTTTGCGACCCGTATTAGGAATTCCTAAGTATAGAACGAATTGTCGACGACATTTAATACTGGTAGATCGGTTTTATGATAGAATTAGTTAGAATGTGGGGTAAATTGGTATTTGGAATTTTAAAAAAGATTTATCCGTCTAAGTCAAGCGTTGTTATTCTTTTACCACATTTCTCATTTCAAAAAAAAAAAAAACTCTTCTAATAAGATCTCGACACTCCTCTGTCATTATCTCGTTAATGAATATCATTCGGGGA
>NW_010967445.1:6568-8329 GCF_000463585.1 Tarenaya hassleriana
GTCACATGGTCACAGAGTCACATGGTCACAGAGTCACATGGTCACAGAGTCACATGGTCACAGAGTCACATGGTCACAGAGTCACATGGTCATGCTTTAAACTGATTGTATTATTTGATTTATATTCAGCACATGTCGAGGGGACCCTTGACGAGGGAGAAGATTCTGGAGGGAAGGATAATGAGGAGGAAGATGAATCTGAAGAAGAAAGTGACAACGATGATGGCGGGAACCCAGAAACAACAAGTAAGTATTCGACCATTTCATCATGTTATCATGGTGACAGAGTCACATGGTCACAGAGTCACATGGTCATGCTTTAAACTGATTGTATTATTTGCTTTATGTTCAGCACATGTCGAGGGGACCCTTGATAAGGGAGAAGGTTCTGGAGGGAAGAATGATGAGGACGAGGACGAATCTGAAGAAGAAAATGACAACGATGATGGCAAGGATGACGACGACAACGATGAAAAGAATGATGAAGAGGCAGACACAGAATCCTCTGCTCCATCCGGTGAGGATGAAGATGAATCTGCTGACGATGAAGATAAATCTGAAGGGGCAGACAAATCTGATGGGACAGACAAATCTGACGAAGCTATGGAAGTTATTGAAACCAACGTAACTGAAGGTCCTAATGCCACTGAACTGCCATCTGAAGATCAAACTCCCTTGAAAGAACTTGTACCTGACTCTTCTGATGCACCTTTGATGACAAGAAAGAAAAGGAAAGTTGTTGATGGACCCTCCAAAAGAAGCCCCTTCGTAGAACCAGTCTCAAGTGGTCCACCGGCGAAAAGAACTCGGTCCATCGCAGTAGTAGGCAGAGGGAGAGGGAGAGGCAGAGGCAGAGGCAGAGGTATGGGAAGAGGGAGAAGTACGGGCAGAGGCAGGGGACGAGGAAGAGGCAGAGGGAAAAAAAACCAGGTGGAAGAAGATGTTGCTGAGGTTCAGGATACAATTGTTGAGGCTGAAGAAGATGTTGCTGAGGTTAAGGATACAGCTGCTGAGGCTGAAGAAGAGGTTGCTGAGGCTGTAACAGAGAAAGGAGACCCACCTTCATCGGATGAAGGACAGGAGTTCGTATGGATTCCAGATCGACTTCACAGTAAAGGTTTTCCAATCCGAAATCAATCATTTGTTGAATCAGCTAGTCCACAAGTCGAAGCTTTATGGGACTTTATGAAAAAACCACGAGAAGAACGTTTGTGGAGGTCTGCCCTTGATGTAACAAGGATGGAAAATTTCTGGGATGAGCTCATACAAGTCGGAAGATGGCTTGCAGATACTGTAAGTTTACATCATTAACACTTTTCCACCTCTTATATGTGATTTCATGGTCCCATGGTCCCATGGTCCCATGGTCCCATTATAGTAAGGTTTATATCATAATATTTGTTGATATTTGTTGTTGTTGTTTTTAGCACATGAGAGAGGCAATGTATGAGCTACGCATCCGTGTTTTAAAGAATCCTGTGACCTATATAAGGAGCAACTACATGGTAAGTGATACTATGTTCCCGGAACGTTTGAAGCGGTGGGAAAACTCTGGAGACCTGACTACTTTGGGTGATCTCGAATCCTACTTCAATGGAAAACTTCCAATTGGGTGTGCTGCGACACCGTTGATCAGCACATGGTCCCATGGTCCCATGGTCCCATGGTCACATGGTCACATGGTCACATGGTCCCATGGTCCCATTATAGTAAGGTTTATATCATAATATTTGTTGATATTTGTTGTTGTTGTTTTTAGCA
>NW_010967445.1:8601-10001 GCF_000463585.1 Tarenaya hassleriana
TCCAGGTTTATGATTGTCAATCGACAGCTCGAGAAAACGTAGAAAAAGTAGTTCAAGAGTTAAATCATGCCATTCCGAAGGCATGTATCTTGGCTGGATCAGAGGCATTCTCAGACGACGATGTACTCGATGTTGAGTATGTGGAAGGACTGCCACAAAATGCTAGGGGTGCTGATTGCGGTGTTTTCGCGGTAAAGTATGCGGACGCGATTTGTCTTGGTCAAGAACACAAGTTGTGTCCGCTGATATGTGACGACAATATCACAAAGATCCGTGAGCAGGTGGCAGCTTATATATTTTCAGCAGGCTGTGCTGAGAAGAAGAAGAAGCAGAAGCGCAAATCTTGAACTTTTATTTTAACCTTGTTGTTTTTTGTTGGATTTGAACCGAACCATGATTACCATTACTTCATTTTGTCTGGTGGTTAAACTCTAAGTTACTCTAAGTTATGAACGTTTAGTTATGGAGTATGTTTATTTAGTATTTTAATATTTGGAGGGATTTTTTTTTGGATTAAAATTTTGGAGGGAAAACATTTTGGTGCGAAATTTTGTGGAGGGAAAATATTAAAGAAAAACCATCGAAAAAACTACACATTACGTTGAATAGTCAAAATGGGGTCCACGAAAACTCAGAAAACACATATTCCTTTGTAAGTTTTTATGTGGGTCCCATAATACATTTCGGTCACAATGGGTCACAATGGGTCACAATGGGTCACAATGGGTCGATTTAGTAAAGTAGTCATTGATAATGCTTTTTACACCTCTGAAACCGACTTTTACAGTATATTTAACTATAAAATAATATTTATTATAAGTTTGGATTCCAAAGTTATCCTCACATATGTGCTCCTTAAGTGTTCTTAGAGTTTCATGAACACTTTTGACAATTTTGGTGTATTTGCATTACAAATGTGTTATAATGTTTTGTAATTTTGTTACACGCACTATATATTTGCTATATAAACTCTGATTAACTATGCCAAAGCTAAAAAATCAAGATTTGGTCTATAATTATCTTCGTCACTTGGTCACAGGTCACAGTCGGTCACAATGGTCACATAGTGCAAAATTGCACTCGGGTCACATAGGTCACAGGCAGGTCACAATAGATCACAACGATTATTTATATGAAAACTTATATAATCAGTTACACGAATACATTTAAAATGAGTTACACAAATACATTTAAAATCTTCTACAAATTAATTAATTCAGAAATATTTTAACAAATACATAACAATATTATACACATATTTTAACAAGTACATAATGGCCCGTCCGTTCCAGCCCCTTCCGTCTCTGCTTTTCGTCGTTTTCCCTCGTGCATTTGTCCTTCCCTGCGTGTGTGACCCTGTAGGCTCATTCGACATAGCAGTATAACCCGAAATCCCTATT
>NW_010967445.1:10099-20908 GCF_000463585.1 Tarenaya hassleriana
CAGTTCATAAGGTTGGTAAATCGAGTATTATACCAAATTTATGTTCTCCATATTATCTGCGAGAGACATGGCGTCTTGCTTATCAAGAAACTGTTTATCCGGTCCCCGATTGTTGTGAATGGAGCATCGATGACCCAAATGTTGACTTATTGACTACAAATGGGGCCGAATCAATCAACTCTGTGTTGAAGAAAGCTAAAAGATTTCCGGTGCTAGGGTTGCTTGACATTTGTCTTTCAAAGACAGTGGAATGGTTCGATAGGCATAGAGTGGAAGCAGGATCTGCCGATGATTCTCAAAAACTGACACCGCATGTTGATAAAGTGCTACATGCGCGATACGAGATGGCATGTACGTATGAGGTTACTGTGTTGAACTCTAATACAGAGGAGTTTGAAGTGAGGGATGAAAAGGGTAGAAAACACTTGGTCAGTATTGCAGATAAAACGTGCAGTTGCAGAGTATTTGATCAATTTCTTTGTACCTTTCATAGCTTCACTTGATTCTGATACGGGCTTGCAACTATGAATAGGATTGTGTTTTCTTATACTCCAACGTTTCGAGTTCGAGATCAAGGCCGTACGTAACTTCCAATTACACCCCGATCCAGCAAATTTACATCTGATTTCCCACAATTTCTTATCAGACTTCAGTGTACTATAACTGAAACGAGCCATTGCTGCACCCTTTCGAACATATTCTTGTGCTGCTTCTTTATTGCTGAACTCATGTCCAATTGTTATATTCAATCCATCACTGAAATTGAACATAGAATTAGAAAACAAAGAGTTCTCTACTACCGCAAGGTCCAAACAATCACCACCACCATCATCAGCCCTAACATCATCACATTCATTTTGTTCTCCCTGTGAGGTGACCTTCAATGAACTTGTTAGAGAGTTATGTTCTGAGATGAAGGTGGAGAAAGATAAAGTAGTGATGAAGTTGAGCTATTTACCAAATGTGAAAGAAAACAGAAAGCCCACTTACTTGTGGAATGACAAGCATGTTCTTATTTATCTGCTGGATAAAATAAATGGAATGCGAGGTATGCTTTACGTGGAGATTGAAGAGGCACATGTGAAAGGTGAATATGAGCAAAATGTTGAAGCGCAATCTGTAATTCCTGCCGATGGAAGTATTGTTGGAGGAAATGGAAGACAAAATGTGGTAGATTATGAGGATTGTGTTTTATTGAGCCCTAATTTTAAGAGTAAAGTTGGGAGTAATAATGTGGCTGAAGTTATACATCTTTCTGATAGTGAACATTCAAGTGATTGTGGAGAAGTTAGAGTGGTTGAATGTGATGATGTTAGGGCTGATGATGGTGGTGGTGATTGTTTGGACCTTGCGGTAGTAGAGAACTCTTTGTTTTCTAATTCTATGTTCAATTTCAGTGATGGATTGAATATAACAATTGGACATGAGTTCAGCAATAAAGAAGCAGCACAAGAATATGTTCGAAAGGGTGCAGCAATGGCTCGTTTCAGTTATAGTACACTGAAGTCTGATAAGAAATTGTGGGAAATCAGATGTAAATTTGCTGGATCGGGGTGTAATTGGAAGTTACGTACGGCCTTGATCTCGAACTCGAAACGTTGGAGTATAAGAAAACACAATCCTATTCATAGTTGCAAGCCCGTATCAGAATCAAGTGAAGCTATGAAAGGTACAAAGAAATTGGTTAGAGATTATTTGAAGGAAGAATTTCCCGGTAAACTCGATTGTACTCCTTCAGCAAATGAAATAATAGACCGTGTGAAATCCAAATACGGCACAACTGTAACGTATTTGACAGCATTACGAGGCAAACACATAGCTGAAAGTGAGATTCGAGGTGATCCTATTGAGCATTTTAGGAAACTTCCCGGGTGGTTGTATATGCTGCAGAAGAGAAACCCCGAAACAATTGTAAGTCTTGAGTTGGAGAAAGATGAGAAAAGCTTCAAATACCTCTTCATTGCATTGGGTGCAGCGGTAAGAGGATGGAACTACTTGCGTAAAGTTGTTGCTATTGATGCAACATTTTTGACAGGTCAGTACAAAGGCACATTGGTCGTTGCAACTGCACAAGACGGTGACCACCACCAATATCCGTTAGCATGGGGTATAATCGACAGAGAGAAAGATGCATCATGGAGGTGGTTTATGGAAAAGTTAACAATGGCAATCCCAGATGGACCTGATGTCGTCGTGATATCTGATCGACACAGAAGCATAATAAAGGCCGTCAGAGAAGTGTACAAAGAAGCTGGTCACGGATTTTGTGCGAGGCACATAGCGCAGAATTTGAAAGTGAAGGTTAATCGAGGCATGGGAAGAAAGAGTTCAAGAGGTGAAACTGTCGCTGAAAGGTTCTTCAGATGCGCGGAAGCTTATACATTGCAAGAGTTTGAAGACAGATTTAATGATCTAAAGAACAGGTATGAGCTTTCTAACCATTATTATCAATTGATTGATTCTGGACCAAGGGACCATGAGACCATGGGACCCATCTACCATCATACAAAAAATACACAATTGTTGATCTCTCCTCTCGTCCATCCATCATAGCTGCAGAAAACACAGTTATAAAACGAAGATCAAAGATCAAGTTACCGATTCTGAACAAACAATGTGAATATGTAACAATGTGACCATGTTTATTACCAATCCGACCATTCTCAACAATGTGATTACGTGACCATTTCGTCGCGTGACCATGTGACTCGTGTTGCCATTATTAACAATCTAAACATTCTGAACAATGTGATCATGTGATCATATGACCTTGTGATCATGTGACCTTGTGACCTTGGGACCGTATGACCTTGGGATCTTATGACCTTGTGACCTTGTGACCTTGTGACCTAATGACCTTGTGACCTTGTGACATTGTGACCATGTGCCCATGTAACCTTGTGACTTCGTCTTACTTGTGACCCATGCGAACTGTTATTCAAAATATTTGATGACCAAAATGCCCTTATGTTATTATTTTAGATTTAATTTTTTTAATGTAAAAACTTAGGGTTTCTCTCTCCTCTCTCCTCCCCTTATTTCGGTCTCTCTCTTCGAACGCAGGTTTCTCTCTCTTACTCGATCTCTCTCTCTCTTCTGAAACTTGCTTCTTCTTCTTTAAAATCCGGTAAACACGACATTCAAAACAACAATGTCATTATTGGTAGCAAACAACAAAAAATTAGAAGAAAATAATCTGAAGAAACATTAATTTACAAAAAAAAGTCAAGATCCGAAAATGTGCATAAAAAAGACTGGGATTTCAACAATGTCTTACCTTTTTTCAAGTTTCTCTCTGATTTATGAAAGATTCAGCTTTGATTTTACCGTATTTTAAAGAAGAAGAAGCAAGTTTCAGAAGAGAGAGAGAGATCGAGTAAGAGAGAGAAACCTGCGTTCGAAGAGAGAGACCGAAATAAGGGGAGGAGAGAGGAGAGAGAAACCCTAAGTTTTTACATTAAAAAAATTAAATCTAAAATAATAACATAAGGGCATTTTGGTCATCAAATATTTTAGAGGGTATAATAGAAGTAGGAATTTTTTTTTATTTACAGAAGGGTAGTGTTAGAAGTATATGTAGCATATTAAGGGTAAAACAGATAAACCCCCCTTTCAACTCATACCCTCAAACCTCAATTATAAAAATAAAAAGGAAAATCTGAAAACTAGTAAAAGACAAAGTTGCCCCTCCGTCTTTCCCAAAATATAGTATGTTACGGTTTGTATATTAATTTACTACATAGATATAGATATATATGTCTATGTCAAAATAAATTGATAGATAGATATATATATATATAGTGAATTATAGATTAATATATAATTTTTATTTGGAAAAAGTGAAAACTCGGAAGAGAATTAAATATAAATGGGACCGAAAAATAAAAGGAAATATGTGTTGTGACTTTACATCTCAGAGTAAATAATCTCATAAATAGTAACGTAATTAATACTCACTTTGGAATACGGAAAAATAAAGAAGATTTATTATATTAATTTAATAATTAATTAATGTGAACCATAGACTAAATTATAAAAGAGAGCGAGTAAAAAAAACGGAGCGATGCTTTGCTTCGGGTTGACGTAATGCTCAGGAACCTTCTAAATAATTATATTTATGTAACATTTTGGATTCTATTTCAAATGTTAATGTATTTACCAAAAAAACGTACCAATGTATTTTGTGAAAACATACAACTAAATGACGTGTTCATACAAATTTTGGGTTACTGAATATCGGAGTTCCATATGCATTATTTTGTAATTATTTCAATATTCTAATCTCCAGAAAACATTTTCAAAATGGATTTAAGATCAAGATATTAGGGGAAATATTTTTAGCGGAAAAAACAAATCTAATTAAAATTTTAAAATCAGTTTTATATAACTTTTTAAAGTTAAAGTAATTAGAATTTATTCGAATATAATGCAAATTTGAAAAAATCCAAACGAATCAAAATGTTGTAAAAAATTAGTTATATTATTTTTGAAAGCATAAAATTTAAATATAAAAGTAAATTTACGAAAATATATTTTAACTTAACTAAAAATATATATTGTGCAATCATAGTTTGCTTCACTATATAGTATTTCTAAAACATTAAGTTATCAAAATGTACAATTTGGGAAAAAATATATATAAAGGTAAAGATATAAAATTCGAATTTGCAATTTAGAATTATTATAAATTTATACCTTTTATATACATTAAGGTTCCATCTTTAATCAATTCAACATGAATTTTAGATATTTGTATCTGTATCCGGCATAAATATTCAATTTTGTTATTCGTATTTGATTTACAATTTTAGGATATCTACAAATATCCGTAAAAAATTGAAAATATTTAAAAATATCTATATTCGACCTAAACATGTCAAAATGACAAAATTGACAGATAATTTTATTTTCTTTATTTGAATATCTATATTTGACTTAAAACATGATAAATATTTATAAATATATGTTCTACAATTTCACATATCTATAAAAACATTGGATATTTTTTTTCAAAGTTATTTCATAAATATAAATTAGTTATCAAATTAGTTTTATATTTAATAATATTATTAAAGTACAGATTCGATCAGATATGTCCAATGGCGGATCTATAATTTTTTTACTAGGGACAATAGTCATTAGTTATATATAAAATAAATAAAAAAAATTAATAAAACTATATCGTAATAAAAATATTTACGTCATACAACTGAATTCTACGATTTTTTATTTTTTAAAATCTATCTATAACAATTTTATTTGTAATCGTTTGAAATATATTTTTTTCAAAAAAATAAACTAGACAATCATTCAAAAATTATATTAAATCGTCTAAATTTATTTTCTATCATCTTTCTTAAAAAATCATGATCATGTGGTTTACAAAGTCTCTTAATCAAATATTTGTATCTTATATCTCATCTCTTATTAGAATGATATTTTAATTTTTTTTCTATCAACATGATTCGAAGACAAATTATCCAAACTAATTTGTTCAAGTATTGAAAGGTTAATATAAGAATTTGATATATTGTTGATTAAATTTTAACTATCGATGCAAAATTTCTTTTGATAAATTTGTCTATTTATTTCTATACTAAATCAAATAATTAAATAAATATATACAATAACAAATTTATTAATATTATCAAAACATAGAAATAGATGGAGAAACAAAAAATAAAATTTATTAAAATAAAAATCATAATATTTATATATCTTTAATTTAGTTATTCTTTTTTTTGTATTTATTATGTTTGAATAATAGAATATATTAAAATATATGTGTTGATTTTTTTAATAGAATTGAGAGAGAGAAAATATTTAAAAAAATAGATAGAAAATATTAGGGGTGTCAATAGAACCCAAAACCCGAAGCCGGCCCGAAATCCGCCCAAAAAATTAAGGGTTTGGGCCTAATAATACAAGTCCGGTAAATAAATGTGTGGGCCGGTCCGGCCCGAAAAAAGTTAGGACCGAATCGAGTCTGACCCGAAACCCGTCCGATCCGCCCATTTAGCCCGAAAAAATATTATATTATTAGATTTTTACTTTCATTTGAGATTTAATACCACATAACATTATATAAAAAAATTTATTTGTATGCTTTATATATATATATTTATATTTCAAAGCAATTTGATTAATATATATTAAACTTATATTATATATATATATTATTAAACAATTTAATTAGATTTTGGTTTAATTTATATATATACATATATATATATTTATGTGTATTTTATAAGTTTAATTTTGATTTTTAAATTCTATCTCAATGTTTTTCTATACTTTAAAAATTATTAAATTATTATTATTATTGTTAATATTATTATTATATATTAATATTTATTTTTTATTAAATAAAAAAAACTCGAAACCCGGTCTGAACCCGCCCGAAACCCTATAGGACCGGACTCCGGGCCACCGATCATAAACCCGAAAAATAAATGGGCAGGCCGATCTGGCCTGAAAAATTCGAAGCCCGAATTAAGCCCGGCCTGAACCCGACCTGGTCCGGCCCACCCATTTTATACTCCTAGAAAATATTGAGTAAAAAAAAGAAGAGCACATTATCTAAAAAAGAAACAAATTAAAGGAAGAAAGAGAAAAAGATGGAGGAAGGGTAGACTAGACACAAACGCACTGCAAAAGTAATCGGGACATTCTTAATTTACTGATAAAATTTTACAAAATTTTTTAAAAAATATTTCTTAAATTATAAGAGGGGCATGAACCACCCATTTGAATGTGGATCAATGTTAGATATGTGGAATAATTTGATTTTGATATTCGTGATAAATATTTTAAAATAAATATCCATATCCAATGGAACTGTGATGCCATTCTTACTTGTATTTCTCCAATTTTTAGTTATAATCACACGTGTTTTTACACGGTTTTTCATTAATTTTAGAGAAGATAACTATAGTTTCAGACATGGGACACAAAGAACCATAAGATTAGCTTGACAGACTGCTTTAGTAAGAAATTTGGGCTTTTTTTTCTCTCTCTTTTAATTCTTTTTAAAAATTTAGAAAAAGGTTGCTACTTTGCCCTTCCTCTTCCTCTTCCTCTTCACATTCAAGCTTATGTTTTTGTGGGTTCCTCCAAGTGGTTACGTTCTTCTTAAGGCAGATTTTTGCTACATATATTCTCCGACGCTTGAATTCTCCTTTTCCTGTCACCTTCCTCACACTTTCTCCCTTGAGGTTTCCTTGGATTTTTCCCCATTTCCATTTTGCGTTTCGAATTTTTGGACCTTTTTTTACGTTTTTTGATCTTTTGGGTTTCCGTTTTCTCTCACATCATCACCATTTATCTCCTCTTCTGGGGCTGGATTTGTGACATCTCGGGGAAAGCCTCTTCCTTTGAGAGTCAGAAGATATAGAAAATGGCGGCAGGAGGAGCAGCGCCTCCGCCGAAGCAGGAGGAACTTCAGCCGCATCCGGTGAAGGATCAGCTTCCAGGCATCTCTTATTGCATCGCCAGTCCTCCTCCTTGGCGTGAGCTCTTCTCACATTTCTACTCAACGTTGTCATGTTAGCGATGTCTTGATCAGTGTTAATGGGCAAAGGTCTGATTTTTGTGAGCAGCGGAAGCGATATTGCTCGGTTTTCAACACTATCTGGTGATGCTTGGAACAACCGTTTTGATCCCTTCATCGTTAGTTCCACAGATGGGAGGGAGAAATGTGAGTCTTCTCAGTCAATGTCAAGAACTCGGGTTTCAGGGGGGGAAAAACCCTTTTTGATAACTCTGTGTTCTACTCTTGTGCAGGAAGAGAAGGCGAAAATGATCCAGACACTGCTGTTCGTGTCTGGTCTGAACACGTTATTCCAAACCCTTTTCGGAACCCGTCTTCCCGCAGTTATTGGAGCCTCTTACTCCTATGTTCCGATGACAGTTTCGATCATCTTGGCTGCCCGGTACAATGATATATTAGATCCTGAAGAGGTAGGCCCGGGCAGCTGAAATGATTTTTTACGTGTGTGTAAAGTCTGGTTCTTGATGCACTAAGGGTGATGATCTTGATGAGAATGCAGAAATTCAAGAGGATCATGCGTGGAATCCAGGGTGCTCTTATCATCGCCTCGATTCTTCAGATCATCGTCGGCTTCAGTGGCCTTTGGCGCAATGTAACCAGGTCAGGAAGCAGAATTATCACGCCAAGAACATTCATACAAAACCGGAAATTCTTGTCCTTTTCGCATATTTATGTGTGATTCGGGATCTCAACTGATGTCGTTTTCGACGTTTTTCCCTTCCATGTGAAGGCTCTTAAGTCCTCTATCTGCGGTTCCACTAGTTACTCTCGCTGGTTTAGGACTTTATGAACTCGGTTTCCCTCTGGTTAGTATTGATTAATCTCTTGTGTCTGCTCATGAATCATTGATTTTAGAACATTGCTCAAGTCCCAGGTTGTTTCTTGTTGCAGCTAGCGAAATGCGTTGAGATTGGACTGCCCGAGATCATCCTTCTTGTTATATTCTCACGGGTTTATATGTCTATTATCCTTTTCTTGTGATCCAAAAAGGTTGAATCGGTTCGGCAGAACTCGTCTTACCTGTTTTGTCTTTTCGTATTTGCAGTACATTCCTCATGTGATGCGAGGAGAAAGACACGTCTTTGATCGGTTTGCTGTGATATTCTCTGTGGTGATTGTATGGATTTATGCTCACCTTCTCACAGTTGGAGGAGCTTATAGGAACACAGGAATCAAGACTCAGATGAGCTGCAGAACCGATCGTGCTGGTCTGATCAGTGCAGCTCCGTGGTATGGAATGCTGGCCTTTCGGGTTTCCTATAATGACTTTGGCTATATTCTGATTTCAGTGTACAATTTCGGACCGAACCCTTTATTTGATCTAGGATCAGAGTGCCTTACCCATTTCAATGGGGGGCTCCAACCTTTCATGCAGGGGAAGGTTTTGCTATGATGGCTGCTTCATTCGTTTCCCTTGTCGAGGTCAGACCTTAAACTTGTACTTTTTTTTTCGCAGCAAAGCTTACTGCTTTACCCGAGATTTCAAAAGTTTGTTAAAGTTACTAGTGATTCATGGTTCTGTTCTTGTGATTCATGGAAACAGTCCACTGGGACATACATTGCTGTATCTCGATATGCAAGTGCCACTCCACCTCCTCCTTCCGTGCTCAGCCGTGGTATCGGTTGGCAGGTACATTTTAACATGCATGTGAATGTGTTCTATTGAATCTTCCGACAATTTTCACGTGAATGTGAATGTATTCTTCTTCTGGTTCTGTTGCTAGGGAATTGGCATCCTTTTCTGTGGATTATTTGGAGCAGGAAATGGAGCATCTGTCTCAGTGTAAGACAGTTTCTCCGAAGAGAAAGCAAACATTAACCTTAAAAGAACTCAAATTATTTGTCAGAGATTAAAGGCTTTCTCGATGATCTTGCAGAGAGAATGCCGGTTTGTTAGCATTAACGCGCGTCGGGAGTAGAAGGGTGGTTCAAATATCAGCCGGTTTCATGATCTTCTTCTCCATTCTCGGTGAGCTATTCCTTCTAATGCTTATATATATACGGAGTTCAGAAGTTGTTTGTGACCCGTTTTTCCCGATGCCCTTTTGTTACATAATCAGGTAAATTTGGAGCTGTTTTTGCTTCAATTCCTGCTCCTATTGTTGCAGCTCTATACTGTTTGTTCTTCGCATACGTTGGTACGTTTCTCGAAAATTACCGAGAATTGCTGCTCAGCTTAGAAACACAATTAGCATCTTACAAACCAAATGCAGGGGCGGGCGGTCTAAGTCTTCTCCAGTTCTGCAATCTAAACAGCTTCAAAACCATGTTCATTCTCGGCTTCTCCATCTTCATGGGCCTGTCAATAACTCAGTACTTCAACGAGTACACTGCTCTAAACAACTATGGCCCGGTTCACACTCGAGCAAGATGGGTAAACCCAATCATCTTTCTCGCCATTTCTCGGCCCTAAAATGTTAAAAACCAAAGTTTGAATCATGACACATTCATCTGCTCTTGCAGTTTAACGATATGATCAACGTACCCTTCTCATCTGAAGCCTTTGTGGCCGGGATTTTGGCATTTTTTCTGGACTTGATGTTGCACAAGAAAGATAGCTCGATGAGGAGAGATCGAGGGCTGCAATGGTGGGAACGATTCAGATCGTTCAAATCCGACACAAGGAGTGAAGAGTTTTACTCGCTGCCTTTCAATCTGAACAAGTACTTCCCTTCTGTCTGAACGATGTTGATGTAAATCGAGCATTTGTCAAAATGTGTGCCGTTTGTTTGTCCTTTTGGTCATCTGTAGCTTTTTGGTATATGCTATGTAGAGGAATGCACTGCGTGCCGTTTCTTGTTGATATATAGTGCAGCTGTTTTTGCTGAAAATTTTACTAATATCATGAGTTATATTTATATATAGATCCATATATACATGCGTGCGAGCCTATTCTCTCCATTCTATCGATTTTTCATAGAATCTAGAAACATATTTCGTTCAATCAATCTGAATTTAATATAAAACTAAAAATAAAAAAGATTATTGAGTATAAAATAAATCACATTGAAATTCAAAACTAATATATATATATATATATTGAATATTTCGAATAAATTCGGTATAATACTAGAGCACAAATCATCACAATATATGTATGTGGAGATTTGGTATTCCCATGTCGATGTTAGATCAAAAGTCCGATCCAACCTAGGAATAATGCCTGAAAAACTCGCATGGAACACTTGTAACCTATAAAATCTGACTCTCATAGTGAATTCATTTTTCTTTCTCCCGAGACGTAGGATCAAAAAAAATCT
>NW_010967445.1:21427-30345 GCF_000463585.1 Tarenaya hassleriana
CTTCCGATCCAAACTTGTTAAATCGGGAAAATTGCAAAAATGACCTTAAATGTCATTTTTACTTCACGGCATGATCCTCGCTTTTTAAAAAAAAAACAAGAACATCATCTCCTATGTTGTCAAAAATACCAAACCTTTTTAATTATTATTAAATTTAAAATAAAAATATTTTAGCTCTCTCTCTCCTCTCCCACCTCTCTCTTCGTTCGCATATGTCGAACTTGCAAACTCTCTCTCCTCTCAAACGTTCTCTGTCTCCAAGCTCTCTTCATTTACAACCTTTTTTTCAGCTAATTTGTTGTGAAAAACAAGCAAAAGCCTCAGACAATTCATCGATTAAACACATATATGAATAATCGATAAGTATTTTTCTAAAATTCATTATTAAGTGTGGACATTTGTGATTTGTTGTTTTGTCTTTATATTTAATTCATATGATACAGATGAAGCAAATATGACATATGTATAAGCAATACCATGATTCACGTGACTCAAACTGGTCGAAATCGTTAAATTTGTGAAATTCATCAAAATGGGAGAATTCGAAAAACTGGTCATATATTCGTGTCGAAATGGTCAACCTGATCATACTCCTAAACTGGTCATACTTGTCAAATTGGTCAAACTAGTCATACTCATGAAACTAGTGAAACTGGTCGTACTCATCAAACGATCATACTCTTCAAATTGTGTCATTTTGTCACATTTTATGTTTATTTTGTATAGGTATAATGGATGCAACTAATGAGATGATGATGATTATTTATTACAAATCTGGTGGCAAGTGGGTAGTGGATTCGATTAGAGAATATGAATGGGAAGAAAAAGCTAAAGATACTATGCTAACACTTTTAAAACAATGAATTAATCAATTTCGACAAGTCTGACCGTTTGACCAAGGTATGACCATATGACCGTCTGACCATTTGGGTATGAAAAAGAAAGGTCTAAATTAAATTTAAACGATTCAAAAAGTTGTATAGGGGTTATAAGAATACTTTTGCATCATTTTGATGTTCTAATTTCATGTGGAAAAAAATCTCTTAATATAAGTCAATTGTACTCAATGCGTTACAAAAACACTACTAGTACTTTAGGTCTTCTTTGGAAATAGTTATATTGTCAAACAAAAAAGTGTTCAATCCATATTGCTACAATAGATTTGAACTTAAAATATTTATCATATAATATGATTATTACTATGTTAACACTTTTAAAACGATGAATTTAGCAATATCGAACAAGTCTTACCGTCTAACTAAGGTATGACCGCCTAACCATTTGGATACGAAAAAAGAAAGACCTAAATTAAATTTAAACAATTCGAAAAGTTGTATAGAGGTTATAAGAATACTTTTGCATCGTTTTGATGTTCTAAGTTCATGTGGAAAAAAAATCTCAACATAAGTCAATTCTACCCAATGTGTTACACAAACACTACTAGTACTTTAGGTCTTCTTTGGAAGGAGTTACATTGCCAAACAAAAAAAAGTGTTCAATCCATATTGCTACGATCGATTTGAACTTGAAATATTTGTCATATGATATAATTATTACTATGTTAACACTTTTTAAAACGATGAATTTAGCAATATCGAACAAGTATGACCGTCTGACCAAGGTATGAATGTATGATTGTCTGACCATAGTATGACCGTCTGACCATTTGGATATGAAAAAGAAAGACATAAATTAAATTTAAACGATTCGAAAAGTTGTATAGAGGTTATAGGAATACTTTTGCATCGTTTTGATATTCTAATTTCATGTGGAAAAAAAATCTCAACATAAATCAATTGTACTAATGTGTTACACAAATACTACTAGTACTTTAGTTCTTCTTTGGAAAGAGTTATATTGTCAAACAAAAAAAGTGTTCAATCCATATTGCTACTATCGATTTGAACTTGAAATATTTGTCATATGATATGATTATTACTATGTTAACATTTTTAAAACGATGAATTTAGCAATATCGAACAAGTCTGACCGTCTGACCAAGGTATGACTGTCTAACCATAGTCTGATCGTTTGATCATTTGGATACGAAAAAGAAATGCCTAAATTAAATTTAAACGATTCGAAAAGTTGCATAGAGGTTATAAGAATACTTTTGTATCGTTTTGATGTTCTAATTTCATGTGAAAAAAAAAATCTCTCAAGATAAATCAATTGTACCCAATATGTTACACAAACATTATTAATACTTTAGTTTTTCTTTGGAAGGAGTTACATTGCCAAACAAAAAAGTGTCCAATCCATATTGTTACGATCGATTTGAACTTGAAATATTTGTCATATGATATGATTATTACTATGTTAACACTTTTAAAACGATGAATTAATCAATTTTGAACAAGTTTGACCATCTGACCAAGGTATGATCATCGTATGACTGTCTGACCATAGTATGACCGTCTGACCATTTGGATACGAAAAAGAAAAGCCTAAATTAAATTTAAACAATTCAAAAAGTTGTATAGGGGTTATAAGAATATTTTTGTATCGTTTTGATGTTCTAATTTCATGTGGAAAAAAATCATTCAACATAAGTCAATTGTACCTAATGTTTTACACAAACACTAGTTTTAATGTTCTTTAGGTTTTCTTTTAGGAGTTACGTTCCCAAATAAAAAAGTGATCAATCCATATTGGTATGATCGATTTGAACTTGAAATATTTGTCATATGATATGATTATTACTATGTTAACACTTTTAAAATGATGAATTAATAAATTTCGACAAATTTGATTGTCTGACCAAGGTATGATCATCTGACCATTTGGGTACGAAAAAGAAAGGCCTAAGTCATTGTTGAAGACATCAATGCTCTTGGCACTGTGAGCAAAATCTGATCGGTTTGATCAGTGTGGTATTTCGTAGCCAAAATTTCTCTGAAGATTTTCATCAAACACTTTCCATGCATTCTCAAATTTTTCAACTTTGGTGTGGCGGAATGATATTGTTCCATCGAATCAAATAGAATCGAAATGAAATCTTAATAAGCCAAAATTCTATATAAGAAGAACATGTTTGATTAACACTTATAAATTCGTAAATACATCATTTTTGAAAAAGTCTGACTAGTATGACCGATATAACCGTATGATCAGTCTGATGGTATGACTAAAGTCTGATCGTCTGACCAAAGTATGATCGGTATGACCAAAACCTGATCCTCTCACCAAAATATCATTGGTATGACCAAAGTCTGACCGATATGACCAGTATGGCGTTTAAGAACCAAAATTTCTCTGAGGATTTTTATCGAACACTTTATATGTATTCTCAAATTCTTCAACTTTGGAATGTCGGATCTCGAATCTTCTTCATGTAAAATCGGCTTGATTCATTTCATGAATAAAATGTGACCAATTAACCAATCAACCAAAAAAAAATCGGAATTGATCGATCTCTTTCTCCATAGTAGAGAAATATGTCTGAGTGTAAGATGAAAATTGAGAAATTTGTTGTTAGAGTCACCAACGAAATCTCTTTAGAGAGAAAAAGAAAGAAATTTTTGCGTTTTGAATTTTTAGAAAAAGTGAGAAGAAATTTTTCATTCAAAAGGTTTTTCATTATACAGAGAGTTGCCACGTGGTATCAGAGTCCGATTCGTATGATATAGATTATCTGATATTGAAATAGGATCGGAGACAATGGGATTACTGGATACGTTGGAATAGAGATGCACAAAGCAATACCTATAAAGTTTACTCATTTTCGTAGGTAACTACATTGTAATCGAAGGACCCCTTTCTGAATGAGTAAACCAAAATCTGGAATGTTGCTGGCTGGTAACTAAACACACTAGAGCTTGTTCCTATAACATCAAACAGATAATTAAGAGAGATGTTTTAGATTTTCAGTTTGTCAAATTATTGCTATGAGAAATCTACAAAGCAATATATATATATATATATATATATATATATATAGATAGATAATGGTGACTTGGTAATAGGTACCTCAGGAAATTCTTCGAGATCTTCAAAAGGTTTCTCCATGGAAGAAAAACTTCAGAATTGATGAAATTTTAGAGAATTTGAACTACGAAAAACGGGAATCTGATCTGGAAAAGATTGAAGAAACGGAAAAGAAAGATCAGAGCGGAGCGGAGCAAGATACCATATCAACTCGCCAGAAAGATGATCGGAGGGAGAGAATTCGTTATAGAGAGAGAAAACACAAATTGCATTTACTCTGTTTCCAGAAAATGTATAGGAGTTGAGCTTAAATACAAAGTTTTGAATACAAAGCTTCTCTTTCATTCTAAGATTTACACAATATACTCTGATAGAAGGTGCATGACAGTTGCAGTAACGGATCTATGACTGATCGCTAAATATTCTTAGCATGAGAAGGGTGCGTCCATAGCTCGAAGGTGAAACTGCGACGGACGCGGCGGTCGGTGCTTCAATTTGTATACAGTCTTTATTATCACTTGTATATTATCCTACCTTCCTTTTTAAACAACAGAAACTGGAGTTATATCCTCTTGGGTTTTATATTATCCGAGGAAAATAAATATGCTTATGTACATGGTACTTAGAACCGAATCTTATTACATTGAAAAATACGATATTTTTTTCGAAAATCAAAATTTTTTTAAATCAAATCGACTCGAAGCAGATTTTAAAAAAAAAATCCAAAAAATCGAAATGAAAATGTAAATTTTTTTTAATAAAAATCGGAACCGAGTCGAATATGATTTAATAACCGATTGATATATAATTTGGCAAAACCGAAAAAATCAAACCGAATCATTTCCAAATGGAAGACCGGAAACGCCCTCCCCTCTCCTGATCATGTGTACGATCAATGACAAATTTATTATATATAAAAATATTGTATTCTATATACAATAAATGAAGCAACATAAATAACAAACATTATTATATAATGCGAGGGTTTTTAGTTCTTCCCAAGGCTTGGTTGAACCTGAATAGAGTATCTAACTTTCCCAACGTACAGCTTATGCTTACCAAACGGGATTCTTCTATTCCCATTCTCACCCACGACGGCAAGATGCTCACAAACATCAAGTTCAACTTGAATTGTCTTTTTTGCCCCTGCCCCGACCAGAACTTTCTCGAACCCGACCACCTGCTTGATCAGACCCAGCGCGGTCGCCTCTCCGACCGGAGGTTTAGCGAACACGAAGAGAGTGTCGCTCCCCTCGACCGTCCCCGTGTTGGCTACATCTACCTTCAAGGATATTTTTGGTATTTTATCGCAGTTGGCTTGGGAGACTTCTACGTAATAGGGCGAGGTTTGTGGACTTGAAACCGGGACTGATATCTTGGTCGGTGGAGCTTGTAGGGAGGTGTGATTGAAAGTGGTGTAGCTTAAGCCAAATCCGAACGGGTAAACCACCGGGCCATTGTAGTACTTGTACGTCCTCCCCGGGAAACCTCCCGACGGTCTCATGGCCATGTTCGACATCGGGATTTTGTCCACGTAATCTTCTGGATACCACGTCATCGGTAACTTCCCACCTGTGAATTCAATGCGTGTGTATATATATATATATATAAATATATAGTATATCCTCGACATGGACCGCAATGCATGGAAATATGGTGATACCTGGATTAGCTTTGCCGAAGATGATATCGGCGATGGCGGCTCCACCGGCTTGACCCGGATACCCGGCCCAGACGATGGCCTTGACAAATGGGTCATACTGGGCGAATGACACGTCGATGGGGCCACCGCTCATGAGGACTAATATGGTTGGACCCCTTGAGGCTCGCGCCACACGAGACACGAGCTCTTGCTGGTGGCCTGGCAATAACAGAATCGTTCGGTCTAGTGATTCCGCCTCTATGGATAGATCTGTTCCCATCACGAGGATGGTAGCGTCGGCCCCACGCGCTGCCATCTCGGCCGAATCGAATTGTTCGTTTCCGGTGCATGAAACTCTCACACAGCCCTGGAGATACAAAGTTTGTGCATATCTAGAGATACCTTGTAGTGGAGAAGTGTAAGCACATGGTTTTCCTGCATAGTTTCCGATCATGGTTTGGGTCACGTCCGAGTTGGGTCCGATGACAGCTATGGTGCGGTGGCGCGTTGGGTTAAGAGGAAGCGCGTGACGGGCAGAATTTTTGAGAAGGACAATGCCTTGATGAGCTGCTGCAAGGGCCAGATCTTGATTGGCCCGAGTGCATACATCTCCTGGTCCAAGATTACCGTACGGACCAAGGTTCCCATCGAACATGCCGAGTCTCATTTGGACCGTCAAGGTGTTGACAACGGCATAATCCACGTCGGATTCATTCAATAGTCCCTTTCTGACCGCGCCCTCCGTATAGGTCGGCAAAAACGCCCCACAGTCCAGGTCTAGTCCTGCAAAACGACACGACATCACGATTAGAATATGTTTATGATTACCATTATTATTAATTATCATGGCTTGAGAGTAAAGTTACCGGCTTTGATGGAAGCCGCAACTGCTTCCTCCGGAGTTTTGGTGTAATGTTGTTTGTTGAAAAGCACTTCCACGGAGTCGCAATCCGAGACAATATACCTGTTTTTTTTGCATATATATATATATATATATACATATGAATATATCAATATGGAGAGCAATTTGGTTAGAAGAATTAGATTAGATAATCGGATTTTCACCCTTTAAGATTCCAATCGCCACGGACGATGTTCTTTAAGAGATCCACGTCAGTACATGTCGGTTTTCCGTTAACCTGGTTGTAAGAACACATCACACTTGCGACGTTTCCCTCTTTGACACAGGTCTGGAACGGCACGTTAAATGTATCTTCTAGATCTTGCTTTGTAACCTTCTCAATAAAAAAGGAAAAAAGTTTTTTTTTTGGTTATGTAAAGAGCATATATAAAAACTATATAATGTATGAATACTTACGTTAGCGTTGAAATGGAGACGGTCAATGCCCATCCAGTTATCAAGATCGTATGCGGTGTAATGTTTGCAACAGGCGGCGACTTTAAGACTGTCGCCGTTGCCGGAGCCTTGAAGTCCCCGGACGTAGCTGGCACCGTACTTCCCAGAAACAAAAGGATCTTCTCCGGGAGTTTCTTGGATTCGTCCCCATCGCGGGTCACGGACTATATTCACGTTAGGGCTCCAGTACGTGAGGCCGGCCGTACCTCCATTGTACATGGCCCTTGCCTCATTAGACACGACCTAAAATCATGCAAGCCAAAAACAACATATATATGTAAGATGTGAATTATAGTAATCATGCTATTACAGTCTTGAAAACTGTTAGTTGGATTGGAATCAAGGGCACAAATATTAACCTCTTTGAATTCAAATTATGAAACTGAATTCAAAATGAGTGTATAGTGAGAATGAATATATGGCCTTATATGCTCACCCGTCCGATCTCTTCCCAGAGCGACTGGTTGAAAGAGGCGGCGGTGGTGATGACTTGAGGGAAACTAGTAGCAGCTGGGTATGCACCACCGAACCTGGTGCCGGGCCCCACGTCTGAGACGCCGTGAAGAGCCTCCGACCACCACTTATACCATTGGATGCCGAGCCGAGGCACGGCAGCTGCGTTGTCGCCGAGAAGCTGGACCTTCTCCTGCAATGTCAGTCGTCCGATCAAGTCCTTTACTCTCTCCTCGATCGGTAGATCGACCCTGCAGAAAGGCAGCGTCCGAGCGAAAACGCTAGAGGGGTCGCACGCGAACGGCGTTCGGGCTGACTCAGCCACGTGGACCGACCACAACACGACTAACAAGATGCAATTAGTAGCCAGGATGTTCTTGCAAGACATTTTCATTTCTCTAAACATGTTAGTGATTCTCTCGTGGGTTTTTGATTGATTTTTGCTTGCATGCATGCATGCGTATTTAAATGGAGACTTCTATCAGTTGATAACTAAACGCTTTCTATTTTTGAAAAATCTCTGTTTAAGTATTGTCTGTCATTACTTAACCGTATATATCCATACGGATTCAAACAAAAACCAAAGGGATTATGACATCACTATGTTTGAAAAATCTGTAATAACTCATATTGTTTCCCAACTTATTCTATCTTCTTGTTCTATACAAACAAACTAAATTTGCACTCTGGATGAGACAACCGTTTCAAGTATTCTATTTTTACGTCAACCCTCCTTTTTTTTTTTTGTAATTGTTCTCTGCGTCCCAACAAAAATCTAAATGTTCATGAGAAGGACTTTTCCCGCTATTAACGTGGTCTTCCGCTGTGTTTCCATAATAATAAAATTAAATTATTGGAATATTTATATTTTAGACGATTCCATGAGAAATCCAGTTTCATACATTATAATTTAATTTGGAACAATCACTTAAATAATTCAAAAACTAATAAAAATGATTAAAATAGCATTTGAAAAAGAATTTCTGTGTAACTCTTAGATTACAAAACTTTTGTAACCCAAACACGCTCTACTTTGAAATTAAAATTTACATTATTTTTAAAATTACAATAAATTCTTTACTAGATGTTTTGAAACATACAATATTTTTTTTATTATTAATTATAACTTCTTTTTAACCATCTTAACAGAATCCACATCTTACTTTCTCTAATCAAGAAGAGTGGAGTCCATGTAAGGTACACCATGACAAGACAAGCAGAAAGTGCTAATGTCCAACGGAACTATAGAACAACTAGATATAATTGCCACGTGGCATCTTAAATTAAAAAAAAGTAGTAATTGATATTTGATTTTTTTAATAATTTTGTGATTAACACGGTTAATGACATGGTCAGGTTGCTGCTTCAAGTCCTCTCCGAACCTTGCAAGAATAGAGACGAGCCTACATCACGGTCCGGCTGCGCCGGCATGTGCACTAGAGACAACCCTTCACGATGCTCTCCGCCGCAGTACAGCCTCGTCCGCAGACTTCTCTGCCAACATTCGCCTTCATCGCCGCTGGCTCTCCCTTCTTTCCC
>NW_010967445.1:30482-58058 GCF_000463585.1 Tarenaya hassleriana
CTTTCACATTATCCTCCGAAGAAAATGAAAATGGCGCATGCAGAAGAAAACGAAGAACATGGGTTTTAACAAAAACTAATCTCCAAACCGAACCAGGACACTAATCGCGGACCAAACCATCCGGTTTACCAGAACAGGACCGAAACCTAATCCACTGAGAGGATTAGAGGATCTCACTCTACCATAGCCCAACAGTCGTGCATTCTCAGATTCTGAAACATGGATGGATTCGATCCTACGGTTCTTGTGGTGTGTTTACTTGGAGTATTCTACGAAATGCACCAGAGAAAGTGTTGTCTGAAACAGTTTCTGTCCGGAAACATGCTGGTACGGATGTTCCCATTGATATGTTTCAAGGCTAATGCAGAGTCAGTAGAAATGGTGAAAGGCTAGAACTTTAGGCTCAGCGGAGTAACATGTTGCCGGGTTTCTAAGCAAGCCGAGATGGTAAAAAACGAGTGCTCGATTATGCAATAGCGGCTGCATCTTCGATCTCCTTGTAAGTGCCGGAAACATAATAACAAAGCTTGCTGGTGACACGCTGCTGATTAGCTAGACACCTTTGTAGCAGAAACATAGAATCTAATAAAGAATATCAACATTGGATTCAGCAGAAGAACAATAACAAAGAATACACTATCAGGTTCCAGCACAACTCAGCTTAGGACATGTTTCAGGGTTATACAATACCCTGCAGGATGGATTGGATCCCTTACTTCTTCAACTCCATTGCCACTGCTACTGCTACATCAAGAAGAAGAGAGGATAAACATCATCTGAGGCAAAATAAAGTTCGATGTACGAAGAAAAGGACTTACGTTTTGATGAGGAGGGAACCAAGACTACGGTCATATCGGCATTGTTGGGAGGGAGTTGAAGCCGTAACGGGAAGAGCTTCCCGTTCAAGGGACTTCGAGTACAAACGATCACATCCTCCACGCCGCTCTCTTCCTTCAATCTCTTTGTCAACTCCTCAACTCCATTGCCCTTGAACGTAAACGAGCTTCCCTCTACACTGTCATCGTCCACATCCCCTGTTTCATCCGCCACATGATAGTATATAGTCCTCCCTTCCATCTTCGGAGGCGATCCAACAGTAAATGAATCCGTTGACTGGTAAAAACACAAGTCAAGAGCTGTCAGTTTTGGCCGGAAGAATGTTAAGTTCTGTTCTGAAACGTGGTCGGAGACAAATCACAGCCTCAAAGCTCTTTCTCTACAGATGGTGACAGGTGACAGAATCAGCGCCTCAAGACACTACACAATTGGGGCAATTGTTGAAAATCAGATCGCAAACAAGGGTTAGTTTCGAGAATTAACCTCCTGTCTGAAGAAACGGCCGGAAGAAGAAGAAGAAGGGGATCCGGGTTCGAAGTCCAAAGAGTCCGAGTGATGAAGGGGTGACGGCGGTTGCTGCCGCGGAGCATTCACCGGAAGAATCTCGACGACGTCGACGTGCCAAAGGATCCAATCCTGAGTCGCCGTCCGGTGAGGAATATCGTGGGTGACGGAGTTCCTCCACGGCGGCACACCGCCGTTTCCACGGAGGAAGTGGCCGTAGCGGGTCTTGAGCTTAACGCACGCGCCGTCGCGGATCGGCTCCCAATCGAGGGAGGAGTCCAGTCGATCCGGCCGCGACTGGGTGACTTTCCGGCCGGTGGCGCCGAGCAGGAACGGCTTATTCGACGCCGTGAGATACTTACCGTAGCAGCTCTTGAGGCGGAGGAGGTTCCCGGCGCCGGTGGCAGAGACCGGCTCGACGGACCATCGCGCGGCTAAGGCGGAGCCGTTGCGTTCCTGAGTGACGGACTCTTCGTCGTCATCCGCCGTTAGGAACTTGTCGTGGTGGCTCCGGAGACGCACCGCCTTCGCCTTCAGGAAGAACTCCATTATTTCCGGCGAAAGTGAGGATCTTCGGACAGATCCAAGATTTGTGATTTGTCTCGGATCACGGAGATTGAAGAAAAGGGTTTGTTGTTTTTCTGTCTTCGGGTGGGACGTTGAAATTTCGTCTTTATAGTGGGAAGTACGTTTAACTGTGATGAGCTGGCCGCCGGGAAATGTTTAATTGTGAATTGAATATATATAATCAAAATGGTAAAATATTTACTAAGGTGATGTAAAATTGGGAAACTAAATCAACTATTTTATTCCAAAAATGTGATTCTTTTTATGATCTTACAAAAGAGTATATTTTTAGAATTTTTATTTCCACATACATTATAATAGTTGTGTGGGTTTAGGTTAATTTAAAGGAAAAAAATGTGTTTGTTTAACTTTTTAAGTTTATGAATTTTTTTTTCATTCTCTCTAAATTAAAGTTAATTTTTTTTAGCTCAATCCACCTCTTATTTGTTTTTCTATTGCATTCTCTAATAATTCGGAGGAAGATTAATTGTTTTTATAAGGACTTCTGTAGTTTGTGTGATCTATATCTAAAATTAATTGATCGTGTATTCAAGTTTTGATTCTTTTTGCTTCCTCGACACAAAAGATTGGTAACTGTAAATTTATGATTCTGAATTTCTGATATATATATATAAGAACTAATGTACTTAATTAAGTAAATATTTTGTATAAACATATGCATTTTGAGTTCCTAATTGCTAAACGTATGCATTTTTTATAAAATCAAGCAAATCTTTTTACAAGACAATGAATCCTTCAATTTGCATTTGAACTTTGATTGGAACGCACAGAATATAATTCAATCATAAAATTAGAAAAATTATGTCAAAATTAAGTGAAAATAAAAAATAATAATAAAACATATTCATCAATTTGAACCTGTTTAAATAAATAGCACGGTACATCAATTTTTTGTTATAAGTTTAGTGAAATTAATGATATAGAACCTATACTAACTTCACAATCTATAGTTTATTATGTAGTATATTAAATAATAATAATAATAAAAAATATATTGTATGTGGGGACCACACGGTGAGGCCGACGCGGTATTCACGTGTTCAGTGAATCTAATCCAGCGAGTTCAAAAGTTACGTCGGAACAATTACAACACCACTTTCTAAAACTTTCTAACTAATTTAGTTGCAGCCATGCCAATCCAATCCGGCTTCAATTCGATTCACATTTCCGTAATACGATAATAAGAATTTATTAACCTAAAATCAATAATCAAATTTGAACAAAAAATTTTCAACCCCTTAAATTTCAGTTCCTATTTAATTTAATTTTAGTTATTTCAAAATCATATAACTCGAATCTCATGGATTTTAAAATTGAATTGAACGTTCTAAAGCAATGCGGACTAAGGAAAAGGATATCAAGATATAATATAGTTGAAAGGTAGAATTTTAAAGAAAAAGAGTAGGATACAATAAATTTTAAGGATAAAATTGGTGATAAGCATGATATCAATTTCATTATGGGAACCGGCCATATCCGCTTTGGATTCCAATCGTCCAACATAGTTTCCAAATATGCATTTTGAAAAAAAATGAGAATGTTAATAAATATTTAATCAAAAGCCTGTAATGCAAATCGAATTTTAGAATAAAATATTACCCTGATCCTACGAAGTACAAAAAGGAATAAAGGGCACATGCAAAAGTAGTATTTAATTATGAAATTGGGTTTAAACTGAACTAAACAAAAAGCCCAATGGGCGTCTTCTAAAATAAAGTAATTGGGCCACGTGACGCGGTATTGCGTCACCATTCAAGGGGTGGACAACGATATATACAAATAAAGGGTTAAATTGTGAATGTATTTAAAATAAAAGGCCTTACATGCAACAACGGTCATAAACCCTTCATATGCCCAAAATGCCTTTGCCATTTCATTTCTAAACTTCTGTTTCTCTTTCTCCGCTGGCGATTTTGCCCTAAACCTCGTTTGCATGGTTAAATGGCTACTTCAAGGGACGTCCGAACCATCTCTCCAAGCCGTCGTCGGATAAAGCTAAGAAATCGTTTTTCTTTGTTTTCCTTGACTTCTTCTCTAGGGATTTTGGGGAAAATTGTCGGATTGTGTGATTTTTTCATGTGGATTCTGTAAGACTTTGTCTGCTCGTGGGTTTTCGAAGAAAATTCGGGATTTTCGTGAGAAAATATAGAATCTTGAACTGCATTAGCGTGGAGGAAATTGGGATTGTTCTTTACTTTATCCACAAACTAGCTGTCCTCCATTTCGACATGTCAAGAACGGCAATTATCATGAAAAGCTTCGTTGGTAACATTTTTCTAATCTGATTGATTATCTTGCAATTTTTTACGTTTCAGTCCATTGTCTCTTTCGGTGTTTTTAAATTGTACTGAAGCACGAATCATACTATCTTATATAATCCCTAACTCAATAGCTAGCTTTTTGTTTTGGATTAAAAAGAAACGCGTGGCTCCCTTTTATATGTCTCTCAGCCTGTTATGATTCGAAGTTCTTTGAGTTATTCTGAAGAAATTGTAAATTGACAAGTCAAAGCTTCTATGAAAAGATGGGTTCTGGCATATTTTCTTTCAGTGACAGTCTCCTAGTTATCAAAATTAGCCACTGGTCATGTGGGGAAATTCTTATAGGTTTTAAATGTCCGATATGAGAAATACTAGCTTTATCCTTTGTATCTTTTGCACAGTTTCTTCCGAAGTATTAACAGTCTTTTACGTCTGTTAGGTCTATTGCCTTTCCATTGATTATCTTGTTGATGCCAAGTCAGCAGTGGTGAGTAATCCCTTTATTTTTAATCTTTGGTCTATTCTTGTAAGTAGAGGCTCTGGATTGTTTGGTGGTACAATTACCATTTTCCTTCTCCCCAAGTTTGTGGTAGCTATTTTTCTGCTTTCATGTATGTAGAGCACTGTTTTGAAGGGAAATTTGACAGTCTCACCGTTTGAGGTCTAGATTTTTCTCATAATGATATGGTAAGTAAGTGTGTCCTTAATGGGTATCATATATTTGGATTAATAATGCGCTATACTGTGATAGACATTAACTTATTGTTTTGAATCTTAATCGTATATGAAAGCTCCTCTGAAGCATTTTCCACCCAAGTCTTTCATTCGATTTCGTATTTGACCTTGTAAATATTAGGGAAAAACAATAGACTATTCTCTAAGATGCAAGAGTTGTGATAGCAACTTTCAATGGACAAAGAAGAGGGAGAAAAATTGCAGGTATGACCTTTATGCTAAATAATCTAGTTGTACTGCTAGTTGAGTTGAGCTTGTTTTCACTATGGATTGTATGTCCACTGACACTGTTTTCACCTTTCCCCGAAACATCATAAGATGGCATGTACAATTTCCTGAAACTGTTTTCACTATGGATAAGTACCACTGTCAAATTTCCAACCTTTCTGACAAGGAAAGAAAGGTTTTGCCATGCTAGAGTGTTTCATTCATCTTTTCAAATATAAATTTGCCTAAAGGGTTTGGTTTCTGTGGTAGGTAACAGCTCCTAATGAATCTGATATGTGTTTTCAAATTGTGAATTCTCCAATCCTGTACTTTCCGATTGCTGTTCATTACTGGGGATTCAATGAAAAGGTTAACTCTTATGATAGAATTGTAGAACCAAACCATTTGTATGACCTGTTTTGTTTTTACTTTCCAAATTCTTATATTACTATAGTTTTGGAGTTAGCTACCATCTAGCCAGTCCGAATGCAGTGGTATTTGCTCCATGTTTAGTTAACTCTTGTACCTTGTGTAAATACAGATATCGGGTGCAGTTGGTTTGAGTCGTAGTTTATAGGGTTAAATATAGGGTTAAATGTTTAGGAAATCTATTACAATGCTTCAGTTTTTTGATAGATAGATCTTTTTCGGCCCACTTGTGCTACTAGTATCTGGAACACTTTCTGATGGGATTCATGTTCTAACTTTATCTAAAGATACTATCTCACAGTTATTTCCAGCATTTGTGTTTGCATTCTAAGAGCATCATGAAGTTGAGAGATTTAACCTATATGATGTGTGTTTTATTAAGTTCTTGAAAAGTAGCATGAGACGTTGAGCTAATATTTTCTTTTACATGTGTTTCGATTAGTGCTGATGTGGTTCAATCTTGAACTGCATTAACGTGCAGAAAATATGTATTTTTCTTTACTTTTTCCACAAACTGGCTGTCCTCCACTTCAACACTTCAAGAGCAACACCTATCATGATAATCTTCATCGGTAATTTTTTTAAATCTGATTGATAATCATTCTTATTTTTACTTTTTAGTCCAGTCTCTTTCAGTGTTTGTAGTTTTAAATTGTATTGAAGCGCGAATCATATTATTTTATATAACCCACAACTTGGGAGAATCTCCGGATGCATAAAAACCTAGCTATAAAGTTAAGGACTATATAAGATAATATGATCCATTGATTCGTGCTTCTACACAGTTAAAAAGTACAAACACCAAAAACAGACAATGGGCTTAAAAGTAAAAGTTAGCAGGATAATCAATCAGATTAGAAAATATTACCAAATAAGCTTTTCATGATAGGGGCTGTTCTTGACATGTTGAAATGGAGGACGACTATTTTGTGGATAAAGTGAAGAAAAATACATATTCCCTGCACGTTAATGCAGTTCAAGATTGAACCACATCAACACTAATCGAAACACCTGTAGAAGAAAATATTAGTTCCATGACAGGCTACTTTTCAAGAACTTAATAAAACAAAACAATCATCTAGGTTAAATCTCTCAACTTCACGATGCTCTTAGAATGCAACCACAAATGATGGAAATAACTTTGATAAAGTTAGAACATGAATCCCATCAGAAGTGTTCCAGATATTAGTAGTATAAGTGGACTGAAAGATCTATCTGTAAAAAAACTGAAGCATTGTAATAGATTTACTAAAAATTAAACCCTATAAATTCCAACTTAAACACACTGCAACCGATATCTGTACTTACAAAAAGGTACAAGAGTTAACTGAACATGGAGCAGATACCACTGCATTCGGAACGACCAAATGGTGGTTAACTCCAAAACTATAGTAATATAAGAATTTGGAAAGTGAAAACAAAACAGGTCATACAAATAGTCTGATTGGATAATTCTATCATAAGAGTTAATCTTTTCACTGAATCCACAGTAATGAAACAACAATCTGAGAGTACAGGATTGCAGAATTCACAATTTGAAAACACATATCAGATTTATTAATAGCTGTTACCTACCACAGAGACCAAACCCTTTACGCAAATTTATATTTGAAAAGATGAATGAAACACTCTACCATGGCAACACATTTCTTCCCTTGTCATAAAGGCTGTATTTTTTGACAGTGATGCAACATTCGACAACACAATCACACCAAGCATACAAGATTTAGATGTACATACCACTGGGACATCATACTTATATGCAATTACTAGACATCGTGTGTATCCTTCCAACAACAGTTTCCGAAAATTGTCCCTGCCATCCTATGATGTTTTGGGGAAAAGTGAGAACAGTGTCAATGGACATACAATCCATAGTGAAAACAAGCTCGACTAGCAATACAACTAGATTATTTAGCATAAAGGTCGTACCTGCAATTTTTCTGCCTTTTCTTTGTCCATTGAAAGTTGCTTTTGCAACTCTTGTATCTTACAGAATAGTTGAAAGGTCATAAAGTCCTCTGACCCCTTTCGGTTGAAAGAATTCCTAAGAACCGAAGAAATAAATATTTGCAGTAACAAAAGAAAAATTCCAAAACCAGAACCCACAAACACCAGCCTTGACAAGTCGGGAGAGTTTAAAAAGCAACAGACCGAGGTCTTCCATTGGTGATACAATCCCCAAAAGTACCAAAATCTCTCTAAATGCATGACAACTTGGTTGAATTCAATTACTTTTTGGGTAAGAAGAAAATAACCCATTGTGTGTAACCATGCAGATGCATAGTAGAAAAGATAAACATGAAAAAGATTTGTAAGAGGAACAAAACAAGTGGTAAAAGCTGATATTTTTCTTGTTCTTGATATTTCTTTTGTTCGGAGATAAACAAAACCAAAGCGCCCAAATTTAAAATGAAAGGATCTATTCCCAGTCATAATTTCATTTTTTTCTCAATGCATTCAAGTACTCAAATGTAAAAAAAAAACTTACTGCATATATTGGAAATAAGCAACTCTACAAAGATATAAGCGTCAGCCATATCTCCAGGAAAGAAATCTTGGTGCAAGGCAACACACCGTTTGGTGGGGGTGAGAAGGAACACAAACTGCATTACCGAATTTCCAACAAGAAAAACATAATAATTTGTAATTTAGGGACCTACATTCAAGAGATGGTTCCTTGGAGAATAGGCTTCTCATGACCCGATGTTGAATTCAAAACCTTGATATAGATAAATTGCACATGCAGTTGATCAGCCTGGCTCAAAATCCTGATATAGATAAACTAGAACATGAAAGGAAATCAATGATACATCATATATAAGAAATAGTACCTGACCAAGCTTCGAATTGAGCAAGAAAAAATTGCACATGCAGTTGATTTGCCCAATACACCCAAACCAGTCGAGGAGACCAAACTCAGCAGCTTTGTTCACCATTGCACCAAGATGAACAAGGAACAACATATTACTTGAGCACTGGATAAGCTAGAACATGGAAAGGAACCAAACAATCAAACAAATCAGGAGAAAAAATTACCTGATCAGATTCTCCTTCCTTAGTTTGGCATTCAGAAGAATCCAGCCTCGAGGTGTATAAAATGTGGAGTAAAACTTGAAAAGACTACGTTGTGCGATAATCATGCTATCCAAACAACTTACTTTGGAAATAAAGTAACCACACAAAGTTGCAAGCCATATGAAAATTAGTTAGAGATATAAAAATAACCTGTTATCATTATGTCAACCGATATTGATCAATATCATGCATTACCTTCCAGTAATCATTCATTTTTTCTGCCAAATCCACCAACAGGGTACAGATTACACAGGTGCTAAAACAAGAACAATTTTTCAAATTCTACTTCCTACTCTTATTCAAAATTTTGTGATCACCGAGGAAGATCAACATGTGCCAACAATTTTGTAGAAAATACTTTAGAGGACCTTTCGTATGTGATAAAGATTCGTGATTAACCATATGTTAATGTCTATTACAATATAGAGCATTATCTTGTATAGAAATCTAAATGGATGACTTACCATACCATTATGAGAAAAATCTGGATCTCCTAATGTATCGTAAACAGAAAAGGCTTATCCAATAAACTACGACAAAAAAACATAGCGAATAAACTACGTTAAGAAATTCAAGAGTAAAACGATCCTACTACATAAACCTATACACAAAAGGATAACCTGTCTATCTAATGGTAGGTCCATGACAACCTGACAGATCATGCAAGATATTTTCTGTTGCAAGGGAAATGGTTTCTGTACATTAGCGAAAGGCGGAAGCTAGAAGCAGAAGCAAAAGCCTTTCCGATCAAGAAAATATCGACACAAAAAGATAAACAAATACTCGTGTTGCCAAAGATGTACCACTCAGGAAAAGCATAGCTACACCACACAACACGATAGCCTTTAGAGCTAAAATAAGTAATTGAAAAGAAGACTTCAATCCATGGAGTTATAGTAATTCATGTGCCAGAGAAAGTGATCGTGAAAAGCTAAAAAAGAAGAAAGAGAGTGAACCTGAAAGATTCTATGGTATGGATGAGATCATTGGGCAGTTTTCTAACAAGTAAACCAAAGCAAGATGCAAACGGTGGATCACGGTCACATAGGTTAGTATGAATATTTAACTTTCAGGTTCTCTGTAACGATAAAAAAAATTCCATCCCACCTGAAACACCGAGAACCTGACTCATCTCTGGAGATACCCAGCCTCAATGCAATTTGGTAGACTAGTGGTACAAAATTATACAACTGAACCTACAAAAACATGCAAGACGACGAAAATTGCTAAGTATATATAGAAAGGCTGATGAGAAAGCTAAAGGTTCTCTGCCCCAAAGAAGATTAAAATGGAAACTATGTTGGACAATAAAAAAAGGAAACTTAAACAGAATCTACAGACGCCCAAGGATAGAACTGATGAAAGATATATCTAGCTCCCACAATAAGTGATGGAAGATACCACTCTGATGTCATACTTAACACCAATTACTAGAGACATCAGTTGTATCCCTCCAAGGACAGTTTCAGGAAACTGTCCGATATCCTGTGATATTTTGGAGAAAGGTGGAACCAAAGTGTCAGTAACCATACCATGATGGTATTACCATCCATAACACAAAACAAGTTTGACATGGAGTAGCAGCAAGATTATCTACCTTAAAGGTCATACCTGTAGATAAGAGTCTCCGACTCATTCGTCAGGGAAATTCTCGAGCTTGTGTCATTAAAATCGGAGCCACAACCCAAGGAATTGAGCCATTGCATTCAGAGCTTCAGAGAGTTTGCGGTACTTTTTGGGGATTGTTTCACCATTGGAAGACCCCGGTCTTCTGTTTTTTACTCCCTCCCGACTGTCAAGGCTGGTGTTTGTGGTTTTTTTTTTGAAAATTTTTTCTTTCGTTACTGTAAATATTTATTTCCTCTGTTTTTAGGGAATTCTTTCAACCGAAAGGGGTCAGAGGACATAATGACCTTTTGATTCATGTGAGAGATCTCTAACTCAGGTGAGATTTCTTTTGTGAATTTGCTTTGAGATCATCTTTTCGAGTTTCTAACCTCTCAGCAATTTTTCCGTTCGCAGCATGATTTTTTCCCCCAAAGTATGGAGAGATTTTGACATCTGATAGGTCTATTGTTTTTCCATTGATTATCTTGTTTGTTGCAAGTCAGCAGTGGGGAGTAACCCCTTTATTTTTAACCTTTGCCAATTTCTTCTAAGTAGAGTCTCTGAATTTTATGGTGGTACAGTAACCATTTTCCTTCTCCCCGGGTTTGTGGTGGCTATTTTTACTGCTTTCATGTATTTGGAGCACTGTTGCGAAGTGAAGTTTGGCTGCCTTGCATTAGGAGATCCAGATTTTTCTCATAATTGTATGGTAAGTAATTGTGTCCTTATGGATGTCATCCATTTGGATTTCTGTACAAGATAATGCTCTATACTGTAAGAGACATTAACTTATGGTTAATCACGAATCTTCATCACATATGAAAGGTCCTCTGAAGCATTTTCTACAAAATTGTTGGTACCAGTTGCTCTTCCTTGATGACCACAAAATTTTTGAATAAGAGTAGCAAGCAGAAGTTGATAAATTGTTCTTATTTATGACCTGTGTAATCTGTATCCTTTTGGTGGAATTTGTGGAAAAATGAATGATTACTGCAAGTAATGCATGATATTGATCAATATCGGTTGGCGTAATTGTAACAGGTTATTTATATTGTCTTAAACTAATTTTCATATGGGTTGCGACTTTAGAATGGTTTCTTTTTTTTTTCCAAGGTAAGTTGTTTGGATAGCATGATTATCGCACCAAATAGTCTTTCCAAGTTTTACTCAACATTTTATACACCTCGAGGCTGGATTCTTCTGGATGCCAAACTAAGGAAGGAGAATCTGATCGGGTAAATTTTTCTCCTGATTAATTTGATTGTTTGATTTTCTTCAATGTTCTAGTTTATATCCAGTGCTCAAGTAACGTGTTGTTCCTTGTTCATCTTGGTGCAATGGTGAACAAAGCTGCTGAGTTTGGTCTCACCGACTGGTTTTGGCATGTCAGGCAAATCAACTGCATGTGCAATTTTCTCTTGCTCAATTCGAAACCTGGTCAGGTACTATTTCTTATATATGATATATCATTGATTCCCTTTCATGTTCTAGTTTATCTATATCAGGATTTTGCCAAGTCAACAGTGATGAGTAATCCCTTTATTTTTAATCTTTGTCAATTTCTTCGAAGTACAATCTATGAATTTTATGGTGGTACAGAAACCATTTCCCTTCTCCCCAGGGTTGTGGTAGAGCGCTGTTTGGCTGTCTGACATTAGGAGATTCAGAGTTTTCTCATAATCATATGGTAAGTATCTGTGTCCTTAATGGGTGTTTTTTGAAAAAGAGTCGCAAGCAGAATTTGAAAAATTGTTTTTGTTTTTAGCAGCTGCGTAAAATGTATCCTTTTGGTGGATTTGGCGGAAAAATGAATGATTATTGGAAGGTAATGCATGATATTGATCGATATCAGTTGGCATAATGATAGCAGGTTATTTATATTTTCTCTGACTATTTTTCATATGGCTTGCAACTTTCGTATGCTTACTTTATTTCCAAGGTAAATTGTTTGGATAGTATGATTAACGCACAACAATCATTCCTCAATTCGAAGTTTTGTCAGGTACAATTTCTTATATATTATATATCATTGATTCCCTTTCATGTTCTAGTTTATCTATATCAGGATTTTTAGCCAGGCTGATCAACTGCATGTGCAATTTATCTATATCAGGATTTTGAATTCCACGTCCGGTTATGCTATTCCCCAAGGAGCTGTCTCTTGAAGGTAGTTTTTTTTATTACATTCTGATGACTGGGAATAGATCCTTTGATTTTAAATTGGGGACTTTGGTTTTGTTTATCTCAGAACAAAAGGAATACCAAGAAAAAGAAAAGTATCAGCTTGTACCAAGTCAGAGGACTTTATGACCTTTTGATTCAGGTGAGAGATCTCTGATTCAGGTGAGATTTCTTTCGTGACTTTGCTTTCCACTCATCTTTTCTCCTTTGAGTTGCTACCCTCTCAGCAATTCTCCCATTAGTGGCAAAGTTTCTTCCAAGGTATTAACAGTCTTTTACGTCTGTGGTAGATAACAGTTCCTAATGAATCTGATATGTGTTTCCAAATTGCCTTGAGGCTGGGTATCTCCAGAGACGAGTCAGGTTCTCAACGTTTCAGGTGGGATGCTATTTCTTTTTATCGTTACAGAGAACCTGAAAGTTAAAGTTTCATACTAACCTCTGTGATTGTGATGCACCATTTGTAGCTTGTTTTGGTTTACTTGTTCGAAAAGTGGCCAATGATCTCATCCATACCATATGATCTTTCAGGTTCACTCTCTTTCTTCTCTTTTAGCTTTTCACGATCACTTTCTATAGCATATGAATTATTAGACTTCCATGGATTGAAGTCTTCTTTTCGACCCTTTGACTTAGGATTAGTCTGTTCTATTTCTTGATTGGGGAAGGGACGAGTATTTGTTTATCTTTTTGTGTAGATATTTTCTTGACCGGAAAGGCCTTTGCTTCTGCTTCTAGCTTCCGCCTTTCGCTAATGGTGTCTGTGATAAGGAATTAGATAGTGAACTGCTTGTATTTCTTAATAAACCCAGAACAATATAGAGTTTTTTCCCCATTACAGAGTTTCTCTCAATTTTCTGATACCCGAAACGGAAAAGGATAATAGATATATATAGCCATTCATTAACACACTAATGAGCTGGCCTTAGCAACCTATACAAGCAGCCTAGTATATATATATATATATATATATATATATATCCCATAACAACTTCAGGAATCGCACACGTCAATTCCCTGCGGTTTTCCCAACTTCCTATGCTGCGCCACTTC
This sequence comes from Tarenaya hassleriana, assembly GCF_000463585.1. Classification (NCBI taxonomy): domain Eukaryota; kingdom Viridiplantae; phylum Streptophyta; class Magnoliopsida; order Brassicales; family Cleomaceae; genus Tarenaya; species Tarenaya hassleriana. The sequence goes on from NW_010967445.1 coordinate 43,964, forward strand.
CATTATTCCTGCTTCTCCTCCAGTCTCTCTCTCCTTAACAGCTTCTTCCATTTCTGCCCCTCCTCTTCTTGGAGGGCTCTGTTAGTGAACAAAGTGAGCAAAGGGAGATCGACGAAGACAACGTAATGATGTATGGCGGACAACAACATAACGGCAACACGTAAATAAGGCAAGGAGACAATTAGCAAGGAGACACGTACAGATTTGATACTGTTGGCAATTGAAGTTGACTGAAGGCAATGCTGGCTCGAGTTGGTTTTTCTGGTTTTGTTGGTTTAATAAGATTAGCTTGGTTTAAGCTAAGTCAAGATTTGTTTCAGATTTGTTTTAGTTTTAAATGTTGGTTAGAGGATCTTTTGCAACAGATCTCATCTGTTTTCAGGTTTTATTTAAAGCTGTAATACTTGATCATTTTTTGAATAAGAAGATGTTGGGATTCCTGGGATCTCATGAGCGAATCTAATTCCTAAGAGATCGATTCTAGGGTTTGCGCAGCGGATATAAAACAAAAATTTTAATGAAACCCTAGAACCATGCTACTATTGAATCATAGAAACGTTAGAACGCTTACCTCAATCGATCCGGGGCCTGTATCAATTGATCTGTTCGTCCGATCACTCTAGGCAGGAAGAATACCTCGCCCTCTACACGTATCCACACGTCGGGATGGATTCCAACACCTTGGAACTTGTCTGCTAGGACTAGAGATCTCGATCTCTCTTGTGTGCAAGGTTTTTGGAGGCTTAGGGTTTTATTTTTCTTCTCCTTTTTTTCCTTTTTTTTTCTTTCACTTTTTCTTCCCTTAAAACCCTAGAAGACATTCTCCTTATATAGACTTTCCAAAAATCCTAATTTGACAAGGAATAGATTACTAGGAATCCTAATCTAATTAGGTTTCCTAAACCTATTAGAATTCTAATCTCATTAGGTTTCCTAGATGTAATAGAATTCTAATCTCATTAGGATTCCTATACATAACAGGATTCCTAATCCCATTAGGATTCCTATTCCAATTAGGAATCTCAATCCAATTAGGATTCCTAATCGGGATAATTTAGCACACGTACTTGTCCATCCCTATTGTATGTGACCCTGTAGGCTCATCCGGAATAGCAGTAAAACGCAGAATCTCCATTCCGATAATACAAGTCATAGGCGGTCTCTAGCAAGACACTATAACTACCTATCTCGAATAGAGTTTGTTTGTGATCATACGAAAGCCAGTGATGATTCCGACTAATGATCCTTTTGTATCGCGATATCATATGTCGAACATAAGGCATGGACAAGCCACCTTATCTGATTCGACTGCTTTCTCGTTCACTGAGTTCGACTGTCTGAAATAGACGACGTTCGTCTATAGTGCGGCCACACATTTCTACAGTCTTGCTCACACGAGGGGCCCAGCGATATCTCTCTCTTTTACGAGAGGTACAAATCCCGTATTGACTATCTACAATCCAGTACATGATTCGTTTCGTACCTGATACACGCCTTTATAGTCCTCCTGTTACGCAGGACGTTTGACGTAATCAAAGCACGCAACTCCTCATGTTGGATTCTGTAGATATCTCAGGTCTTAGGATCCAATCATGGAATCGTCGTATGAGATTCAAGTCATGACGCTAGTCCATGTGACAATCTCATGCGGGTCAGTCCAGTATTCCGTTCTGCAATCCAATACCTATGATCATCTATATGGTCATCAATCACACATCATACTAGTCTTATTATGTCGTTATTCCCATATCGACATAAGACTAAGGGGTTTAGTATCATTCATAATGATACACGGATTTCATAACAGATCTAGTATGCTAGAACACGTAATGAATCAAACACTAATCCATAAAACTATAGAAAGTGTCAATACATCAAATGTATCATAATCATAGCTCATAAACAGTACATCATAGAGCACCAAACCATCGTTCCAGAAAATTTCAGATTGGTTTTGAATTCTTCTTGTTTCAGAATCAGACCGAAAATAGAGAAAGAAACAGTGGTATCAGAGCTGTCGTTGTTCTTTGAGGGATCTGTGAAGAAGAGATGGATCAAGGGGATGTTGCAAGCTCGTCTCATTTTACGCCGCAATCCGTACCCATATTTGATGGTGAAAACTATCAAGTTTGGTCGGTGAAGATGACAGCTTTCATGAAGGGAGCAGACCTTTGGGAAGCTGTTGAAGAAGATTACGCTGTGGCTCCTTTGAATGGGAACCCGACGTTGAATTAGATCAGAGTTCACAAAGAGAAGGTTACAAGGAAATCCAAAGCTGTTTCATGTATCTTCTCGGGTGTGACTCCAGCGATTTTTACCAAGATCATGAACTGCCAAATGCCAAGGAGATGTGGGATTTTCTGAAAAAGGAATATGAAGGTGACGATCGCATCAAAGGTATGAAAGTCTTGAATTTGCTTCGAGACTTCGTGAGGCAGCATATGAAGGCAAATGAGATGGTAAAAGAGTATGTGGATAGGCTGGTTGAGATTGTGAACAAGATCAGGATCCTCGGCACTGATGTCGATGATACGAAGATAGTGCAGAAGGTCATGGTCTCGGTTCCAGAAAGATTCGAAGCCACACTGGCTTCATTGGAGAACACCAAGAACCTGGCAGAACTAAAATTGTCTGAGGTTCTTAGTGCTCTTCAAGCTCAAGAGCAAAGGAGGATTATGAGGAAAGAGGAGGCCACCGAGGGTGCATTGAAGGCAACGGTTAAGGGAAACTATGCTAGGAAAGGGAAACAGAAGCAGAAGCCAACTTTCGGGAATCAAAACAAGCAGGAAGGGAACTCGGATGAGGCTAATGTAGGCAGAAATTTTTCTGAACCTTGCAAACACTGCAACAAGGTGAACCATCCTCATTGGAGATGCTGGAGGAATCCAAATGTCAAGTGTAGGCATTGTGGAAAACTCGGGCATATCGAGAGATTCTGTCGAAGCAAAACTCAAAAGCCACCTGAAGCAAAAGTAGCAGAAACAGGGGATGAAGAAAATTTGTTTGTTGCTTCATGCTTCAGTGTGAATCCTGTCAAAGGAGGATGGCCGGTTGACAGTGGTTGTACCAACCACATGACTGGTGACATAAACATGTTTAAATGGTCGGATACATCACTGAAAACCAAGGTAAAGATCGGAAATGGAGAGTGTATTGAAGTGCTTGGCAAGGGAGATGTTCTGATCACAGGTTTGGATGGAAAGAATGGAGTTTTGTCAGACGTTCTTTACGTTCCTAAGATTGATCAGAATCTGTTAAGTGTTCCTCAACTAGTAGAGAAGGGATTTCGAGTGGTGTTTGACAAGAACGAATGTATCATTGGCAATGGTACAGAGGAAGCTTTGTACAGAATCAAGATGAGGAACAAAAGTTTCTCGTTTACTCTTGAAAACGAGGAACATGCTGCATTAAGTGGAGAAGTATCAGCAGATGAGATATGGCACAAGAGGCTGGGACATTTTCATGGTCAAGGGATCATGTATATGATCAAGAATGGTGTGGTCGAGGGTCTTCCCAAGCTACAGAAGGAGGTGTTGAACTGCAGAGCTTGTGCCTTGGGAAAACAGAAGAGACTACCATTCAAATCTTCAAGTTGGAGAGCCAAGGACAAGCTTGAGCTCGTTCATACAGACGTGTGCGGTCCTATGCCTGTTGTTTCACCGAGTGGAAGTAAGTATTTCATCATTTTCATTGATGATTTTTCAAGATTCTGTTGGATTTATTTCATGAAATTGAAGTCTGAGGTTGATGAGATATTTCTGAGATTCAAGAATGAGGTTGAAACTGAAAGTGGCTGTAAGATGAAGGTAATTAGATCTGACAATGGGACTGAGTACACTTCAGGAAGGTTTAGATCGATATGTAAAGGAGCAGGCATCAAGCACCAATTCTCGGTACCCTATGTTCCTCAACAGAATGGGGTTAGCGAGAGAAAGAATCGTTCTATAGTGGAAATGGCTCGGTGCTTGTTGCAGGAGAAGGAGTTGCCGAAGCCGTTTTGGGCAGAGGCGTGTTCCACTGCAGTTTTTCTGCAAAACTGTCTCTCAACCAAGGCACTCGACACGATAACTCCTTTGGAAGCTTGGACTGGTAAGAAACCCTCTGTTTTGAATCTGAAGGTCTTTGGTTGCATTTGCTATGCATTGGTTGCAGATTCGAGGAGGGATAAGCTGGATCAGAAAGCTGAAATGGGGATTTTTGTTGGTTATAGTCTTGTTTCTAAAGCCTACAGAGTTTATCTCCTTGAGAAGAAGAATGTGATTGTAAGTGGAGATGTAAAATTTTCTGAGAATGATAGTTGGAATTTGAGAAAGTCTGATGATAACTCTGAGAATACTGCAGAAGAAGGGCCATCTCAAGTTTCTGCTGATTTTGATCACCCCTCTGCAGATTCTTAGAGAAGAAGAAGAGGTGGTTGACATGGAAGACGATGAGAACCAACCTGTGAGAGGAACTAGAACACTAGAAGACATCTATGCTCGATGTAATGTAGCTGTTCTAGAACCTGCAGGTTTGGAGGAAGCCTTAAGGGATCAGAAGTGGGTAGAAGCAATGAAGGAGGAGCTGAGTATGATCGAGAAAACTGGTACTTGGACTCTTGTTGACAGACCAAAACAGAAGAAGGTTATTGGAGTGAAGTGGGTGTATAGAACAAAGCTGAATCCAGATAGTTCTGTTCACAAATTCAAGGCCAGGCTCATTGTGAAGGGCTATGCTCAGATTTGGGGCATAGACTACTCTGAGACGTTTGCTCCAGTGGCAAGGCTAGATACGGTTCGACTATTGCTATCTGTTGCAGCTCAAAAGGAATGGAAGATTTTTCACATGGACGTCAAATCTGCGTTTCTGAATGGAGAACTAAAAGAGGAGACGTATGTGGAACAACCACCAGGTTTCGAAGTTGAGGGAAAGGAGGAGAGTGTGTACTTGCTCAAGAAGGCTTTGTATGGCCTAAAACAGGCTCCTAGAGCTTGGTATGGCAGAATTGATGAGTATCTGCAGAAATGTGGGTATGAGAGAAGCTTGAGTGAGCACACACTCTATGTCAAGAAGGAAAAAGAGGCAGTGACTGTGGTGTCCTTGTATGTGGATGATATCCTCATTACAGGAAACAATCACCAGAAGATGGAGGAGTTAAAACTTAAGCTGAATGCTGAGTTTGAAATGTCTGATCTGGGAATTGTTTCTCAGTTTCTTGGCATTGAAATTCTGCAGAAGGCTGATGAAGTCTTCATCTGTCAGGAGAAATACTTGAAGCATATTTTAAAGAGGTTTAAAATGGATTCTTGTAAAAGTACAAGAACTCCAATGGATCCGAAGTCGAAGCTGCACAGGTATGATGATTCTGAACCTGCAGATGAAGAAACTTACAGAAGTATGATTGGTTGTTTAATGTATTTGACAGCAACAAGACCTGACATCTTGTTTGCTGTAAATACATTGTCAAGGTTTCTTAATTGTGCTAAGAAAGAGCACATGATTGCAGCGAAAAGGGTGCTAAGGTATCTTAAGGGTACTTCGAATTTTGGAGTTAGTTTCAGAAAAGGGGAGGAGCTAAATCTGATTGGCTATGCTGATAGTGATTGGGCAGGGTGTGTCGATGATATGAAGAGCACCTCGGGGTTCTGTTTCAGCCTTGGAACAAGATGTTTCTCATGGAGCTCGAAGAAACAGAAAGTGGTTGCTCAATCCACAGCTGAAGCCGAATTCATTGCAGTCACAACGGCTGCAAATCACGCTGTATGGATCAGAAAAATTCTGAAAGATGTGTCTCTGGCATGTACCTACTGAAGTTTTGGTCGACAAACAGACCGCCATTGCAATTTCACAAAATCCGGTGTTCTATGGTCGAACAAAACACATTAAGGTGAAGTACTTCTATCTGAGACAAGTCCAAGAAGAAGGAGAAGTGAAGGTTGATCATTGCAGGACAGAGGATCAATTTGCCGATTTGTTTACTAAGGCATTTCGTCCAACAAGGTTTGAATTTTTGAGAGGATTGATTGGTATGACAGCAAAGCCTCGAGCCAAGGAGGAGATTGTTGGCAATTGAAGTTGACTCAAGGCAATGCTGGCTCGAGTTGGTTTTTCTGGTTTTGTTGGTTTAATAAGATTAGCTTGGTTTAAGCTAAGCCAAGATTTGTTTCAGACTTGTTTTAGTTTTAAATGTTGGTTAGAGGATCTTTTACAACAGATCTCATCTGTTTTCAGGTTTTATTTAAAGCTGTAATACTTGATCATTTTTTTAATAAGAAGAAATCGTTCCAGAAAATCTCAGATTGGTTTTGAATTCTTCTTGTTTCAGAATCATACCGAAAATAGAGAAAGAAACAGATACTCTTCCTTTTACTTATATATAAAATATTGCATTGCCATACTTAGTGTCGATACAATGTAGAATATATATCACTTGTAAATGTATGCAGCATATACGAGAATATACACAGTAGACCCTTTTTTTCTACAACCCTTTTTCTTCTATTCTTCGTCTTCATCATCTTTTCCCTTTCAGATGTATTGATCAGATTCCTCCGTTCTTACTCTGCATTATTCCATCTGTTGAATCATTCTCTTTACGCTCCTCACGAATGCTCTAAAAGGTTTATCAGACTGAATCAAGGATAACCAGTGCAGCAATAATTAATTTGTGGTTGATATGGATTAAAAGCTTGCAACAGAAAATATCTTGCATGATCTGTCAGATTGTCGTGGACCTACCATTAGATAGATTATTCTTTTGTGTATAGGTTTATGTAGTAGGATCGTTTTTACTCTTGAATTTCTTATCGTAGTTTATTCGCTATGCCTTTTTGTCGTAGTTTATTGGATATGCCTTTTTTGTTTACCATACGTTAGTGAGGGTTATTGCTGAGCTTTGTGTTTAAAGGCACAAGTCGCATAAGGTCAGTAGCATTGCAGAGGCGCAAGGCACGGGGCGAAGGCTATGTTAAGCAAAGTTGAGTTGGTATATTTTGCTATGATACCTCTATATAAGCATAAAAATATACCAAGTTTTGATTGTTTGTTGATTGTTGCTAATATAAAATTGGTGGTAGCATAGAAACTTCTTGAAACGCCTCAATCAGTTTGTTGAAAAAAAAAACTAGGAATTCTTGCTAGGTTCTTTTTTCTTACCCAAAGAGTAATGGAATTCACTCAAGTTGTCATGCATTCAGAGAGTCTTTGTGGTACTTTTGGGGGATTGTATCATCAATGGAAGACCTCGGTCTTGTGTTTTTTACTCTCTCATGATCTGTCAAGTCTGGTGTTTATGGGTTCTGTTTTTGGAAATTTTCTTTTGTTACTGTTGGTATTTTTAGAGTAAATGAATGGGGTTTAATAATAATCTCTCAAGAGTTTCATAGTTATATGTATTACGGATATGGTGGAGGAGTTAAATATTCGTAAATGATATAATATGGATCGGTGAAACACATATGTGTTTGGCAGTAAAGTTGTTCGGTTGGTGAGTGAGGTATACCTCAACTCGGGTGAAGTAGAACTCAGTCTTCATGACGAAAACGAAATTTTATTTACAGAAATGTAACTCGGTCCGTGTTAGATTTAACTCGGACCGTGTTGATTGTCTGAGGAAAAATTCGTGTTGCACAGAAATTTGACACGACCCGTGTCAGGTGGAACTCGATCTGAGTCAAAAGTCTGTGAGAAGTACTTCATGTTGTGTCAAGTGTAACTCGGGACATGACAGTTATATACGAACTGATGCGATTCTTCGCGTAATAACTGCAGATTTTGCAACTTTTGGTATGTTCTTTGGTGTTTATATACTAAAGACGTCAGAATAAGTTGGGCACGAAATGAATTCCAAATTTGAGAGATTTTGAGAGCACTTTCGGAAGTTTCTTGCAAAAACTCTCCCGAAAGCTTTCGTTCATCTTCTTCTTTACGTTTCCTTGTCTGTGCGTTCTTGAACGAGCAATTCTAGAACGTATTTCTCTTCATTGTATCTCAGAATCGTATTCCGGTAGTCCTTGCTCGTAACGGACGGAATAACGGTTTTAGGAAAGTGTCTACACGCCTTGAAGAGATATTCGGTCCCTCGGTTCAATTTCATTCTCGTTTAACCGTTGATTTTCCTCCAGATTTCTAACAGTTACTGTAAATATTTATTTTTTCTGTTTTTAGGGAATTCTTTTAACCGGGTCAGAGGACTTTATGACCTTTTATTAAGGTGGGAGATCTCTCATTCAGGTGAGACTTCTTCCATGACTTTGCTTCCCACTCATCTTTTCTCCTTTGAGTTGCTACCCTCTCAGCAATTCTCCCTATTAGTGGCACAGTTTTTTCCAAAGTATTGGCAGACTTTAACGTCTATTAGGTCTATTCCCTTTCCATTGATTATCTTGTTGTTGCCAAGTGGGCAGTGGTGAATAATCCCTTTATTTTTAATCTTTGGCATATTCTTGTAAGTAGAGGCTCTGAATTTTATGGTGGTACAGTAACCATTTTCCTTCTCCCCAGGTTTGTGGTAACTATTTTTACTGCTTTCATGTATTTGGAGCACTGTTGTGAAGAGCAGTTTGGCTGTCTAACATTAGGAGATCCCGATTTTTCTCATAATGGTAAGTAATTTTGTCCTTAATGGGTGTCATCCATTTAGATTTCTATACAAGATATTGCTTTATGCCGTTATAGACAGTAACATGTTATTTACTTGTCTTTAACTAATTTTCATATGGTTTGCGACTTTCGTATGGTTACTTTATTTCCAAAGTAAGTTGTTTGGATAGCATGATTATCGCATAACGTAGTCTTTCCAAGTTTTACTCCACATTTTATACATCTCGAGGCTGGATTCTTCTGGATGCCAATCTAAGGAATTGAGAATCTGATCGGGTAATTTTTTTTCTCCTGATTAATTTGATTGTTTGATTTCCTTCCATGTTCTAGTTTATCCAGTGCTCAAGTAACGTGTTGTTCCTTGTTCATCTTGCTGTAATGGTGAACAAAGCTGCTGAGTTTGGTCTCCTCGACTGGTTTGGAGGTGTCAGGCAAATCAACTGTATGTGCAATTTTCTCTTGCTCAATTCGAAGCTTGGTCAGGTTCTATTTCTTATATATGATATATCATTGATTCCCTTTCATGTTCTAGTTTATCTATATCAGAATTTTGAGCTAGGCTGATCATCTGGATGTGCAATTTATCTATATCAGGGTTTTTAATTCTACGTCGGGTCATGCGAAATCTATATTCCAAGGAACTATCTCTTGAAGGTAGGTCCTGTAATACCCCGAAACCCGATTTGAATATTTAATTATTAAAAATGAATAATTAAATAGAGATATCATGAAATCACCAAAAGTGATGGTACAATATCGGGGAGAGGCACGAGGATCGTCACGTGCGGAAAGGACCGAGAAAGAATGAAGAAAAGGAAAAAGAAAAAAAAACAGGGCTGGTCTGCCGGACCAACTTTTATAAACTTAAACACCCACAATGCACATTTCAATAAACATTATTTATTATCCCACACAAATACACACACTACTCGTTAGAGTAGGATTACAGAAAAACTTAAAATCTGCAATAATTCTCAAATACATTATTACACATTTATAAACAAAAATGATAACCGTCCAACACAAATATTAAACTGCATAATAACTTCTTCTTCAACTTCTTGTCTTTATCCGTAACTGTCTTAACTTGATCTCTTGAGTTTTGAGGCATAATTCCAACAGTCTCACATTAGGAGATCCAGATTTTTCTCATAATTGTATGGTATGTAATTAATTGTGTCTTTAATGGGCGTCATCCATTTTGATTTCTATACAAGATAATGCTCTATACTATAATAGATATTAACTTATGGTTAATGACGATCCTTCATCACATATGAAAGGTCCTCTGATGCATTTTCTACAAAATTGTTGGCACCAGTTGATCTTCTTCGGTGACCACAAAATTTTTGAATGAGTAGCAAGCAGAATTTAATAAATTGTTCCTGTTTTAGCACCTGTGTAATCTGTATCCTTTTGGTGGAATTGGTGGAAAAATGAATGATTACTGGAAGTAATGCATGATATTGATCAATTTCGGTTGGCAATATTATAACAGGTTATTTATATTGTCTTAAACTAATTTTTATATGGCTTGCGAGTTTCGTATGGTTACTTTATTTCCAAGGTAAGTTGTTTGGATAGCATGATTATCGCACAACATAGTCTTTCCAAGTTTTACTCAACATTTTATATACCTCGAGGCTGGATTCTTCTGGATGCCAAACTAAGGAAGGATAATCTGGTCGGGTAATTTTTCTCCTCATTAATTTGATTGTTTGATTCCCTTCCATGTTCTAGTTTATTCAGTGCTCAAGTAACGTGTTGTTCCTTGTTCATCTTGGTGCAATGGTGAACAAAGCTGCAGAGTTTGGTCTCCTCGACTGGTTTGGGCGTGTCAGGCAAATCAACTGCATGTGCAATTTTCTCTTGCTCAATTCGAAGCTTGGTCAGGTACTATTTCTTATATATGATATATCATTGATTCCCTTTCATGTTCTAGTTTATCTATCTCAGGATTTTGCCAAGTCAGCAGTGGGGAGTAATCCCTTTATCTTTAACCTTTGCCAATTTCTTCTAAGTAGAGTCTATGAATATTATGGTGATACAGTAACCATTTTCCCTCTCCCCATGGTTGTGGTAGCTATTTTTATTGCTTTCATGTATTTGGAGCACAGTTGTGAACAACTCTTTGGCTGTTTCACATTAGGAGATCCAGAGTTATCTCATAATGATATGGTAAGTAACTGTTGTTGGGTTTCCTGAGATCTCATGAGCGAATCCTATTCCTAAGAGATCGATTCTAGGGTTTGCGCAGCGGATATAAAACAAAATTTTGAAGAAACCCTAGAACTAAGCATTCATGCTTACGTACACTACAAAAAACACTCACTTTTCCGACGGAATAATCCGTCACACTAAAGAGGAAATTCCGTCGGTATATCTGGTTTGCGACGGACATCGACGGAATAAGTTTCGTCCGTTAATGGTTATCGCAAACATATCCCGGTCGTGCATCCGTCGCATAATTGCGACGGAACAAACCCGTCGTAAGTCAGTCGTTTTTAGCGACTGAATATTCCGCCGGTAAAAGCGACGGCCTAACCGTCGCAATGTAGTCGATATGATCGACGAAATCTCCGTCGTTTTTCCATGGTAAACGCGACGGAAATTCCATCGTGCAGTCGTCGCTCTTACCGACGGAATCTCCATCGTAATTCCGTCGTATGTTGCGATGGATCTTCCATCGCACACTAGTTGCAAAGAGGGACGGGAGGATTGGTCGGATATTAGTCGCAAATTAGCGACGGTCGTTAACGACGGATTTATCCGTCGGTATATCATAGCGACGGATTTTCCGTCGCTACATAGCTACGGAAAGCGACGGATTATTCCGTCGCATAAGGAATTTTATTCGAAAAAAAATAAAAATTTCGTTTCAAAAAAATAATTATACAATAATATTATAAAAAACCGAAATTGTTTTATATATTACAAAATTGAAATCTAACGAAATAAATTATCAGGGAAATTGTCCGGGAAATCATCGAGATTTTGGGGATCGAGATTCTGGGGTTGTTGCTCGTCTTGATGAACCGATGGACTGGGATTGACAGCGGGACTCGGAGCAGACGAACCGGCGGAATCGGTCAGAGGCATAAAATGTTGCATCATCTCCTCTAAACGAGCGATCTTCGCCTGAGCTGCATCAAACTGAGCAACCTTCTCCCGAGCAGCTACAAGTTCCGCAGAAGTCTCCTCGTGTTTTCTCTTCAACTCCTCGACTTCACGCTTCAGATATACACGACGTACCACGGACGACGAAGATGCGTCACACCCCCGAGCTGACTCGCCAACGCACCAATCCCGTAAATCCGACCTTTCGCATCGGGAGGAACGACCTTCAAAACAATATGTAAATAATATTTAAACTCTAACATGTTATATTATTTAAAATATAAAAATTACCTCGAGATACAAGCTGTTGATTTCCTGCGGAGTCAATTGCGTTGAACCGCTGCTCTCGTCCATCGTCATTCGATCGGTAATCTTCGATTGAATGGCCTCTTCAATTTCTTGTGCACGATGATCTACGTACGTCCCATCCGATCGACGATGCGTGTTTTGTAAGACACGCAGAGTAGACGGTTGAACGCCTTCTTTCTCGGCCTAAAAAAGTTATACAAAAATATTAGTAAAATTAAAAAACAAATAAATCAATTCTCACAAAATACTTACAATATTGAGAGCAACTTTAGCAAACGATCTTCTCCCCGCAGTGTGAGTTCCTGGGGCACGGTCGGAAGCAGACTTCGCCTTTCGATTCGTCGATGCGATCCGACTCTTCTCTTGAGATTCCTCTGAATCCCATATTACCTCGAGCTGCGCCCAGATGTCTAAACTAATCCAGTCCGGCTTCTTCCGCAAGAATTTCAACCTATAAAGGTTATCTCGCAATCTCGCACCGAGACAATCCTTCCACGCACGATGGACGATATCATGCACAGAAGGATCCCAGTAATAAGATTGCTTTAAACAATATGTGTTAGTTATTTAATACTAAAAAAGATATATTAAACAAAAAACGAACAAGTAATTTGTCAATACCGCAAAAGCAGCAAACCATCGTGCCAAGACATCTTGCGGGACCCGAGAGATGCTACGCCATGGGCCATGATAATCAGAACGGTAGATCGTTTTGATACTCTCAACCAACTGATCATTCCGATCAAACCTATGATATTCAAAAACATTAATTAAGTTGAACGATGGACGATTTTGATCGGAAACGAAAGTGGTGTTAGAATATACTTACCACAACGCTCCATCAACCGAATCAGGATTGATACAAGGTTGTTGTCGTCGACTCTCTGATGCCAGGATCTCTCTAAGAGAGATCCCAGCATAAACAGAGCGATGGCTGGAACCTCCGGCTTCAAATGAAGCCTGTGGAGTACCCTGGCCAGTGAAACGTTGATCCAACTGCAGTGGATCAGGGGTTCGTTGACTTTGGATCGCTGGTGATCCAACACCACGACCACGGAATCGAGTGTTGTTCCCGCTATGACTACCAGAACGGGAACTCGAACCACGTCTTTCGTGACTCATCTACAAAGTTGGTTAGAATTTCGTACCAAATAGATAATAAAACTCTAAACCCTAAACAAAACCCCAAACGAAACCCCAAATACTAACCCTAACCCTAAAACCCAAATAGTAACCCTAAACCCTAAACCCCACCCTGGAAATATCTTCTCTAGATTGCACAAGACTAAACTGATATTTTGCTTCAAGATCTCGACATCTTCAACTCGTAACGTCCGACTACATAACTCGTGGAAGAATATACCGATTCCTAAAAGATAAATCAAAATAAAAAAATTATGTGGAAGTATAACTGTAATATAAAAAATAATATATAGATATATCTATAAAAACTGATTCAGTAATTAATTAATTCAAACCTGATAAAGCTTCGTGTACATTCTGTGGAAGTATATCGGCAAAGGCAATAGGAAGTAAGCGCTGCATGAAGACGTGGCAATCATGACTTTTCATACCTATCAATTTATTTCCTTCAATATCAACACATCGAGAGATGTTTGAAGAATATCCATCTGGAAATTTCACATCTTCTTTCAACCATTTGAAGAAGTTTCTCTGAGCTTCTCCAGAAACCCGAAATATCGGGACGGGTGCCTTTCCATCCGATGTCAACTCTAGTTCTTTTCGCGAGCAAATTAATTTCAGATCCTTTCTTGAATTGACATTGTCCTTTGATCTTCCGGGAACATTCAGTACCGTATTAATGATGTTATCGAAAAAATTCTTTTCAATATGCATAACATCAAGATTGTGTCGTAACTTATGATGTCTCCAGTAAGGCAATTCCCAAAATATACTTTTTTTGTGCCAGTTGTGAAAATTACCATACCCTTCTATCTGCAAATGGCCATTCCCGCCGACGTCTGCTGTTTTTGCTAATCCATATGAACTCACGCAATCTTCCAGTCTTTTCAAATAGTATTTCATCACCTGTAAGCTCAAGCGGAGCAGTGTCATTTACGACCCTATT
>NW_010967446.1:0-615 GCF_000463585.1 Tarenaya hassleriana
CGCAATCTAAAAGTGTTTGGATGTTCTCTAAACATGTTTGGATGCACTCTAAGTATATTTTAACGTACTCTAAACATGTTTGGATGCATTCTAAATGTGTTTGGATGCACTCTAAACATGTTTTGGTGCACTCAAAACATCTTTAGACGAACTCTAAACAAGTTTCGACGCACTCTAAACGTGTTTGGATGCATTCTAAACATAATTGGATGCACTCTAAACATGTTTCGACGCACTCTTACAATGTTTGGATGCTTTCTAAAGATGTTTGGATGCACTCTAAATATGTTTTGATTCACTCTAAAAATGTTTGGATGCATTCTAAATGTGTTTGGATGCACTCTAAACGTGTTTTGGTACACTGAAAACATGTTTAGACTAACTCTAAACATGTTTTGACGAATTCTAGATATGTTTCTTCGAACTCTAAACATCTTTGAATGCACTTTAAGTCGGTTTGGATGCATTCTAAACATGTTTCGACGCACTCTAAAAATGTTTGGATGTTCTCTAAACATGTGTGGATGCACTCTATGTATGTTTTGACGCACTCTATACAAGTTTTGATGCACTCTAAATTTATTTGGATACACTCTATGTATGTTGAGACGAACT
>NW_010967447.1:0-615 GCF_000463585.1 Tarenaya hassleriana
AACTGTCGACTGCCGAGAGTTCGGGTTCCCGCAACGTACCTAAATATTCGCTTGACTGCTTTCCAATGTTCCTCCGTGGGTTGATGCATATATTGGGATAGTTTATTCACGGCGTACGCAATATCCGGACGTGTGAGCAAGAGGTATTGTAAGCCACCAATAGCCTGTCGATATGTATTCGGATCAGCAAGAGTAGAACCTGAGGCGGCCGAGATGACTGTCGTTGATGCCATCGGCGTTGGGACAGATTTTGCATCAGCCATGTTGTGTCGCATGAGGAGATCATTTATGTATCGCTGTTGAGTCAGACGGATTCCACTCTTATCACGGGTTACCTCAATGCCGAGGAAAAATGACAGCTTGCCCAGATCTTTGAGTGAGAATCGATGGGCAAGGACGTCAATGAATGTCTGAACCTCCACAGAATCATTCCCGGTTATGACAATGTCGTCAACATAGACGATCATGTAGATTGTTGTATGGCCATGCCGGTAGATGAAGAGTGATGAGTCGGAAAGAGAGTTCACAAACCCGGATTGTAGTAGGAAGTGTCGGAGTTCATTATACCATGCCCGGGGAGCTTGCTTAAGACCGTATAACGCCTTGTGCAGTTTA
>NW_010967448.1:0-615 GCF_000463585.1 Tarenaya hassleriana
TAGAGGACCATCTTTGTCGGCCCTGAATGTCTCACTCCCTCAATCTTAAAACCAGAAATAAAACACCGTTTTATTTTCACTGTAGTGATTTTTTTTTTTTTTTTTTGCTATGAATGTCCATGGAAAGAGATGGTGAAAATGTTAAGAAACATTGGCGAGGGTAAAAAAGAAAAAGAAAATTACCTGACCATGGAGGAGAGAAGCAATGGTGAGATACCAAGCAGTGTAAGAGGTCATGGCGAGTCCAAGAAAAGACCAAATCCTATAATTGTGGAAAGATGGGATGAAGACAGTGGTCGCACAACATGCTCCGAATATGTACGTCCATGTCCTCTTGTCCAGCTTGTCGTTTATGTAATATATATTGCTGCATCCCCCCACAAACAAAATATATATATATAAATTTAATTTCTTTAGAAAGAAAATTAAATTTTAGAGAAAAACAGAAATATATCGTAAATACAGCTAGTTACCTAGCACAAGCGATGAGTTGAATGACGGATCCAAACAAGAGGAAAGTGCAGTTGAAGACCAACCCGAGGTTTCTCCAGTGTTTCCCCAACAGCCCACCCAACACTTCAAACCACTTCATAAGCCATCGAAACACAGATTCAA
>NW_010967449.1:0-614 GCF_000463585.1 Tarenaya hassleriana
CTCAAAAGCAGTTTTAGATAAGTTATGGTGCAGTTATATGTCAGTTTTGTAAGTGTAAATTAGAACAGTTATATGTAGTTACGGGTAGTTATCTCTATAGGTCTATATATATAGGAATTATGTTAGAGAAACATGTGTCTTTCTTTTGTGTTCAAAGTGGAGAGATAAGAAATCTATTTGAAAGGAACAATGAGATAAAGACCACCCGTATATGTGTGTGTAAAAGTATATGTTGTGTAATGTTTGTGTTGTAATAAAAGGAAGGTTTTTTATGAGAGTTTTTTGTTTTCTAAATAGATAATACTGAGCCCAATAGGTGTTCCTTGGAAATAACTAACCATCCAGTTTTTCGCAGTAAAGGGATTACACAAAAGATGAATTTAGATTTAGAGACCAAATCAATTGTATAACTACACTAGCAGTTGAAAACCAATTGAATCACCCCTAAAACAAATCTCCACACTTTGCTACTAAATCGTAGAAATTTTTGGAGCTTGAACCGATTAGAAATCGCCAAAAAAAACCCACCAAACAACTTCGATTGAGCTTACCATGACTGACTCGCCATTATCGAGGCACTTAATAGATTCAGACTGAAAGGGGTCGAGAGTGAA
>NW_010967450.1:0-614 GCF_000463585.1 Tarenaya hassleriana
TCTTTATTTAATATGTTCCATCAAATATAACAAGAAAATATCATCTGATTTTGGTTTTTCAGTTTCTACGAATATCCACATGGAAATATTTGTTGTCTGCCACCAGATGTGATCAGTTTTTTTTTAACAAATAAAAACATCTATATATTAAGCTGATATGCTTGCTGAGTGTAAGAACTTGAGAACTTTAGAAATATCATTTTTTAAAATTTTAAATATATCGAAATTTGATTTTTGAATATCAGAAGATGTTACATGTGAATAAAACCATAGAAAACGAAATCATTTATATTATAAAAAAATACGTTGATAATTCTGTTGCATAATTGTGGTGTAAACGACAAAAAGATGTGCAAGAATAGAAAGTGAACATGGTTGTGAAGTAACTTTTGTTTTTACTAGGAATGCATTGTTGACTCTTTCCAATATACAATGTGTAGAGAAATAATAATAATATACATAAAAGTTTTTGCTAATGGTCTGGATTTATAAAAAACAATATATATATATAATGGTCTGGATTTATATAAAAAAGAAAACAATATATATATATATATATAAAGTAAAGTACAATTGAGAAAGACATATGTTTATTTATTTAACCGAATCAGTAC
>NW_010967451.1:0-613 GCF_000463585.1 Tarenaya hassleriana
CCGGCACCGATACAGTCGACGGTCAAGGTACCGAGACTGTCATTAAAGCAGTAAGAGTCGAACCGACAGGAGAGAGATTGCTTTTATCACAGACCAGAAAGCCAGGAATTGCTTCCCGGAGAAGGTCACCAGCCGATAAGAGACCCCAAGACGCGACAACAACAAAAGGCATTTTCTTTCAAAGAAGCCCTTCAATCCTTACTCGTTAGAGTAAGTAAGTAAACTCCTTGAAAAGGACGCCCTTCTTACGCTATTTAGCCCGACTCCTTCTCCTTTGTCCTAAGAGCGGATTCAATAGCATCTGTAAGAGCTGCAGCTGATTCGATCAAAGAATCGTGCTACTTTCATGAAAACCCGGGTTTTTTGTCCAAAATGGCATTTCTTTTCCCCCCGGGCAAAAGGATCAGTTCCTGGACTTAGGTTAGGGCAAGAAGGCTACGCACCTTGTCCGCCATTGGTTCTCCTCTCTCTCAAAAGACATGATCGTGCAAGCTCTTAATGGCTTACCCGAAGTCGAAAGATAACTACCATTCCTGGGGAGAGTAAGTAAGTGAGGCGCCTTTAGGAATCGTACATCCTTTGATGAATAGAACACCTTTCGAGGTATGAAGTC
>NW_010967452.1:0-613 GCF_000463585.1 Tarenaya hassleriana
ACCACTATCATGTAGGTGTCTTAAATGAGAATGCGTCCAGATATAAGTGCTTGAAACTAATAAGGGCGCTCTTCCCCGGGGAGGCAGAGAAATGTCAAAGTACACAAAGGATGGGGAATCATCTGCCGATATATACCTAAAATGGAAAAAAAGAAAGTGGTATGGGGCGAATACAGCCTTAAGCAGATATTAGAAATTGGAGATGCAAGGTCGAAAGACCAAGCTATTCCATACAAGCCAGAAAAGATAGGAGGAGCCGTTCGTTGTTATAGAGAAAGTCATGAAGTACGACGAATGGTATGATTCCCTCGAAGATCCATCCCGCCCTTCAGGATACATCGTATTCAAATCTGAGGGGACTATTTTTAGATCTCAAGGTTGCAAAAGATAGGCAATCGAACGTAGGCGAAAGCCCCTACCCATGGAGGATAGCCATGTTCATATACAGAAAAAAAGGATGAAATGACAACCAGAGGGAGAGGGCCTAACCAAACTTGAGCATTCTCCGCATTTCAAGTGTTCTTCTCGGAAACCAACTCCTTTAATGGGGAGGCAAAAACCATAAGAATGGGGTTGGGTGGTTCCGGCTTAACGCTTGCCGCTGGGGGCGAGG
>NW_010967453.1:0-613 GCF_000463585.1 Tarenaya hassleriana
GTGCTCCTCAGCTCCTTTGTGCGTTCCATGGTTTCCTTGCTCCGCTTGCTCCTCGTTTAGCCCATCTAAGTCGATGACCTCATCAGCTTGTGATTGAGAAATTTCGGATATACCTTTGTATCTTGGCTTGGAAACTTTGGATTTGGTCTTAATTTGTATATTCGAATCAAACCATCCTTCGATACGATCCAACCTTTGATGTATGACCTTAAATTCAGCTCGCATGATCCTTTGTATCATCAATGCTTGCATTTGATGTGGGTTTACTTCTCCATGTTATTGATGATTATCTTCATTACTATTTTGTTCATCTGCCATGTTTCTCCAAAAAGAAGGTAAGGAGAAATAAAAGAAGAAAGAAAAAATAATCTCATTACACTCAATTGTTTCACTCAAATTTCGGCTTTTACCCTCTGATGATCTCCCACACTCTTGCTTTTTACCCCTCTTTAGTATTCTTGATATGGTTCTTATTGAACTATTATCAAACAAGATCGAAAATCTTCTCTGCAACAATACAAAAGAGAAACCAAGGAATGAGACGTAAGAAGATGTAACACGATCGAAAACCAATTCAAAATCGTAGCCAGGAGGTGTAAGATGACTTTTTTTT
>NW_010967454.1:0-613 GCF_000463585.1 Tarenaya hassleriana
CGATCGATGATTATCGGTCGCTAAATCGTTGTCGCAAAATCTGTGTAATCGTGATTCTGTCGTAACTTTGCGACAGACAGATCTGTAGGTAGTCGGTCGCACATATACGACAGATGGCTATATGTCGGTAATCTGTCGCAAATCGGTGAATCCAGATCTGTCGCATATTGCGACAGAAATAGGAATAGGTATTCGGTCGCAACATAACGACAAAATATATCGGTCGCACTCTGTCGCAATATACCGACCAAATATATCGGTAGATATTCGGTCGCAATATTACGACAAAACTAATCGGTCGCACGAATATTTTACCGAATATCGTCGATAATTCATAGTAATTACATACAAATGAGTTTTTCAGCGAAACTTCTTGGGTAGCCTCTACATCTCATACTTATGTTGTGGTATAAATCTCATTTCATTTGGACATGAAATGTTCGATGGATTTTATTTTTTCGATTTTCCGCACATTTGGGTGCGCGTTGGTCCGAGAAACTCCGCACAGGTCCGAAAAACTACGTCCGCATAGGTCCGAGAAACTCCGCACATGTCCGAGAAACCCCGCACATGTTCGAGGAACTCCGTTCATATGAGAAATTTCTCCGACTAC
>NW_010967455.1:0-613 GCF_000463585.1 Tarenaya hassleriana
CATCGGAAACAGGTCAGTGGTCCCCGGTAAGGCGGTGGTAGCGGTAGTATGCCACCAGTAATTGCTTTCCCCTTGTCACGTGGCTGGCTGCTCTGACCCGTCTGGCTGACCTTTCCCGGAGATCGGGTGTCGGGGAATCGCCCTTGAATCGCCTATAAGGGCTCCGATCTCGGATGCGTTCCTCCTTCTCTTCCTTTTCTCCTCGCTCTGCCTTCACATGCTGGCTGATGTAGCGAGTCAACGTGGGGTACTCGTGGAGTTCTATCTTCCTACGGAGATAGGGTCGTAGTCCAGTAATGAACTTTTGGATCTTTGTCCTCTCCGTAGGCACCACATGTCCTGCATAGGTCAGCAAACGGGTGAACTCCGCTTCATATTCACGAACCGTCATGTTCCCTTGTTCCAGTTGCAAGAACTCTGTATAGCAGTACTCCTGGTTCTGGTGACCATAGTAGTTCTGTTCGAACTCCCCTTTGAACTCATCCCAGGTAAAGCGGTGACCTTCGGGCATCTCCTGCACTACCTTCTCCCACCAGTGTCGAGCATGCCCTACCAGGTGATGGCTTGCTATCAGGGCTCGGTGACGATGAGGGCATTGGATATATTCCAAGTC
>NW_010967456.1:0-9151 GCF_000463585.1 Tarenaya hassleriana
GGACTTGACGGGCGTGGATTCGCCCCTAGTCATGGACTTGACTAGGGTTTATGGCTGGACCTTATGGTGGACTCCATAGGGATATTGTGGACGGTTGTGGACTCAACCGTCGACGTTTTTGTCATGCGATGGCCAACGTCATGGACTTGACGGGCGTGGATTCGCCCCTAGTCATGGATTTGACTAGGGTATATGGCTATATGATATTATTCCGTTGTGTCGTGGACTCGACATCGGTAGTCACGTGAGTGACGGGCGCAGGAGACGCGCAAGATCGCATGTGATGCGATGGCCAACGTCACGCGAGTGACGGGCGTGGATTCGCTCCTGGTCATGGATTTGACCAGGGTATATGGCTAAGCCTTATGGTGGACTCCATACGGGCGTGTTTTGTGTTTGCTATTGTTGTGATTATTGTGTTGATATATTCGTTGCATGTGTATTTGGAAAATATCGATTGTACCGTTCTCATTGAGAACGGGATTTTCGGGTTCAACCCGGGCTACTCACTAAGCAGTTGTGCTTAGCCCTCGTGGTTTACATTTTTCAGATCACGAGGATTACGCTTAGCGCCTCAGCAGACGACGAACCGAGAGAAGCAGCATCACGTACGGGATTTGTATCTTGTATCAAAGGACTTATTGTTTCGGTTTTTGTACGGTTGTATTATAAATATTCGGACATGTGACTTATTGCGATATTAATCGCTTGTATTTCCGCTGCTACTCTGATTTAAGTTAAAAATGTTTTTGTTTTCCGCGTTTTTCGCTTCCGCCATATATTAATTTATTATTTTATTTTATATCGTCCATGTGGCACAGCCCGTATTACTGTACACGGGTTACGGGTGTCACAGTTTCCAAGACTTGTGATCAAATCCCGAGAACTAGAATCTCAAAAGAACGGTTTCTAGATCGGTCTAGGTGTTCAGAAAGTCTCTCTCTTGGTTGAGGCGACATCCCCTTAATCTTTTAGTAAGTTTGAAACCCTAATATTTGCAAAAGAAAAATTTTTCCCGAGATTTGACTCGGTCCAAGTCAAAACTTTGACTCGGTCGAGTCAGAATGAATCAGTCCAAGCCCATCACCAACTTTTGACTCGGTCCATTTAGAGTTGATTCGGTCGGAGTCAAGATTTGACTCGACTGAGTCAAAACATCAGCCAAGCCCAAAAACATTTTCTGGGCTTCGACTGGCATGTTCACTTAAATGGAACTGACTCGGCCTGAGTCAAATACTGACTCGGTCCGAGTCAGAAGACTGAGACCGTTTCTCGACACTCTGATTTGATCCGAAAACCATTTGTTCGGCCAAATCCAAGTCTTCCTTTCTGATACGTCACATGTAAGTCCGTTCCTAATGGTGTGTGACCCTGTAGGCCCATTCACAGTGGCAGCAGCCTCGAGAACCATTCTCGATCTACAAGTCATGGTTAGTCTCTAGCAAGGTGCCATGACCACTCACGTTGAATTGAGTTAGAGGTGATCTAACCAAGGCAGTAACAGCTCGAGTTCTAATCCTTTGTCTCACGATATCATATGTTGAACAAGGGCATGGTTTGAGCCACCCTTCAAGTTCAACTACTTTCTCGTCTTGGCAAATCGACTAATAAAATAAATGCAACTTCATCTATAGCGTGGCCACGCGGTTTTCATAGTACGACTTCCACGAGGGATCCAGCGATATCTCTCCCATTAAGGAGGTGACAAGTCTCGTATTGCATGTCTACTATCTCCATATGATTCATGAACGTATCTGATCAATGCCGTTATAATCATCCGGTTAAAGACGATGTTTGATGCAGTCAAGACACGCCACTCCTCATATCAGATACTCTAGACATCTCAGGTATGAGGATCCAAGAACGAACCGTTGTATGAGATTCAGGTCATGACTTGTCCATATGACAATCTCATGCGGGTCATCCAGTCACTCGTTCCCAACGGGTACCCATGATTATGATATTGATACGTGTGTACCGAGTCTAGAATTTATACCCGATTCACAACTCACCGCAAGGATACAGATCGTCGTAACACGGGATCGAACACAAGAACCGGTAGCTAAATCTAAATCCTAATCGAAACTAAATCGAAAGCAAGCAAGTGGAAGTAGCGTGATGGAAGTGTTATGGACTCAAAAGAAAGTAAAATAACAAAACAAATAAAATGTGTAACTAGTAAGCAAAGATGACTGTGGGTGTCGGGACCGTATTCGCGTGTATGGGTATATGCTAAGAATGCGAGAATCACGATATTGAATTTGTATTCGGAAATCATCAAGCAACAAAGATAGAGAAATCACCTCCCGGCATATAACTCACTATCTAAAGTTCTCTAAATCCATATCCCTATGTGATTAATCAAACTAGATGCATGAAGAACGCTATCATCAACCCTAAATCGATCAAATCATATTCCTATGTGAATAATAACATCTATTCTATCGATTTTGTTCCGAAACTAAACTCATATTCCTATATAGTTCAAAATCTAGAACAATTGACATAAAGCGCAAATCGATAAAACCGAAACAAATCCAAATCGCAACCAAGTTAGGGTTCAAACATACCCAAAACACAAACGAATCCCTAACCCACAGCCGTGGATCTACTCACGGTTCATGGAAAAACACATAATAAAACCGGAAACAGAAACTAAAGAGGGAGAAGAAAGACTATGTAGACATCAATGCGATCTTCACGTTCCAACTCTCCTTCTTCTTCCCGAAATCTCGTAAACTCTTATTTCTCTCACCAAAGATATCCAAAGTCTGAATGCTCCTCTTGGACATCTGTAGGCTCCTTAAATAAACCCTAAGCGGTGCTCCTGAAGTCCTATTCCCATTCAAACTCTGAAAAATTCGAATCTATGGATTTTCTGGGTTTTGACTTGACCGAGTCAAAACTTTGACCCGACCGAGTCAAAAAGGGCTCCAAACAATTTCGGCCCAGCCCAGTCTTCTGACCCGGCTCTTCTGACTCGGGCATGTTGGCTCGGGCATTTTGACTCGGGCGTTTTGACTCGGTCTCTTCGTAACAGGTTTGGAATGGACCATCTTCAGCATGTTGCCTCGGCCCACTTTCCACCGTTGACTCTGGCCGAGTTAAGGTAGGAAGTTCTTGACGCATTTCATCATTTTAGCTCCAGATTGCTCCCGTTTTGGTCCAAATCTCATCCAAGACCTGTAATCCTATAAAAACACAATCAAACCGAGTTTCCTAGCCTAACACGCCTATAATGCCTACAAATGTATGTGATCCTCGTATAAATCCTATAAAAACGTCCGGAAAATATAGAGAAAAATAGGAGTTATCGAATCCCTCCAGACTTAAACCTTTGCTCATCATCGAGTAAAGAACGAAGGAATAAAATCTACAAAACGGAGAATGACGAACATCAAATAGCATCATCATAAAATTTAACAACGAAACATCCATCCAATGCTAGCTTCCCGTGAATCGTACCCAAACCGGTCTACTATGATCTTTCTACCAAAGACTAAACTACCTAGCCATGAGAATTTTATTGCCACCTAGAACCCATTAGAATCTATACAACTCACCAAGCATATTTCCGAACCTATCCTTATCTCAACTTAGCCTCTTCGATCTTAGTTCTACTTCATACCTGGATTTTTTTTTATCTTTTTGTAGAATTTTTCTATCAAACGCTAGCATCTCGGGTTCCTAGGACGTTGAAGTTGAAGGACATCGTTTTTCTCTTTTTTTTTCTGTCTTTTTTTTTTCTCTTTTTTTTTCTCTTTTTTTTTCTCTCTTTTTTTTCTTTTTCTCAATGCGATGTCCGACCCACAACTTAGACCGGAACCGTCTGTGACACCCGTATCCCGCTTCCCGTGAACAGGATATGCCACGTGGACGAAACTAATAAAATATAATAAAACTAAAAGTATGGGAAATTAAAACCTTTATTTCATAAATGCGCAGCGGAATAGTTTAATACAACCTTTAATTATCACACGTCCGATCTTAAAATAAAATGCAAAGGAAAACATCGTTTTCAAGTTTAACACAAATCCGGTAAACTCGTTCCCAGCGAGAACGGTATTAAAATGATAAAAACACAAAATATAACATTCAATATTAAACATATATTCATGTCATATTAGAATATCATCATATCAATTCCCGTATGGCTTCGCACCATCAGGTTAGCCGTAAACCCTGGTCACTTCTCGTGACCAGGAGCGCCTCACATGCTCGTCACATCGCATGACGTTGGCCGTCGCATCGCACGACAATCAAGTATGTATGGCTTCGCACCATAGAGTCAGCCGTAAACCCTAGTCACATCGCATGACTAGGAGCACCTCCCACGCCCGTCACATCTCATGACGTTGGTCGTCGCATCTCACGACAAAAACGCGCCTCACGCGCACTTCTCTTGACGACCAATATCACTTCTCGTGACCCATCGGAAAATGAACCCAATCATCATACAACGATTCACTCGGTATATGTCGCACATCTCACCACGCATTCAAATTATTGACTTATTCAGATTCTTCCCTTTTACGTATTGTCGTTGTTCCAACTCATTTTTCGCATAGTTTGGTTGATCCAAGGTTTATATTTCATTCCAAGACCTTTTTGGCTCAATTTTATTATTTTTCTAGTTTGGACCGGTCGGTCCAGGCATTAGACCGAACGGTCTAGGATTTTGTTGAGTCCCGAGACATCTCGGTCTCATAAGTTTTCATTTTCGGCTGGACCGGTCGGTCCAGCCTTCGTTTGGGCTTTATTTCTTTTTTTCAGAGTCCAGACCGGTCGGTCCAGGGTCTGGACCGGTCGGTCTACGTCCTGGACTTTAACTCTTTCGCGATTTCCAGATTTCCAGATTTTGCTTTGACTTTGATTGCTCATATCTCCCTCGTTTCTTATCCAAATTAAACCTCGTTTGTTTCTAAATGTTCATTGAAATGTCTTCTTTAAATCTCAGGCAACCAATTATTGAAACGCTACAGTCACGCGATGAGAATTTATTCGTATGTGTAGAACAGATTCACGCTTCTGCGTTCTTTTCAGTTTTTCTTCAGTTTTCAATCATTCATATCTCACTCATTTCTCCACCAAATTATGTTCCGTTTGTTTCTATGTGTTCATTGAAATTTCCACTTTCTAATCATGCCCATGTTTCATCGAATTAACACCATAACAACGATGAAAATGAGCTCACACAGAGGTAACTCGAGCCACTCACCTTAAAATTGCTTTTAAGCCTCGGTGATGAGTTTCTTTGTTCCAAGAGGGTTTGTTTTTCACCTAACATGGATTAATAAGGATTAGAATAAGCCTTATAACAAGATTTGAAGAGGCCAAAGAAATAAGAAGGGTTCAATCTCTCGGTGCTAACACAAACGATGTTTAATCCTTTGCACACATATTTCTCTTTTATAGTTTGAGTTGGGAATGACTATGAAATTAAAAATGAAGGTTTACTGATCTAGAATGAATGCTTAATATTGTTTCCTCACAAATAAAAATCTTGAAGAGTTGGATTTACCCCTTCCTCGATTGAAATGGTTGTTTCGGGTTTGTTTTTTCCGAATATAACTAAAATGGAGTCTTAGGAGCCTAGATTTTGAAGAGATAATGATATACAGTGAACAAAATGTTAGGTATGAGACTTGAAGAAGGTAAATTAAGCTCGAAATATATTGATCTTACCATCAAATGAAAGAGAATCGAAAATAGAGTGAAAACCCGAGTTTTTGCACCACCGATAAGCATGTTATGGTGAGAGAATGATCTTTGAACTTGTTGAGCATTATTGTGACGAAAATGGTGGAATGATAAGGAGAAAATGAAGACGAGAGAGGGATCCGATAGTGCCATTTAAACCATAGATGCGACTTCATTTTCTTCTTTCCCATTTTCTCCGCCTCCACCGGTGGTACATCTCTCTCTCTTTCTTCTTCTTCATTGTCGAAGCCTTCTGTGTCTCTCCAATAATGTTTAGGAGTGTTGTTATTATTGCCTTCTAGTTGGAATCAAAGTGACTCCTTTGGCCTACGTACCTTTAGTTGGCCATTCCCGACATATGATTGTGTAGGTTTCCTTTTCTTCTTATTTTATAATGCACGCAAGACTCTTTATGTTGGTGATCATGTGGGTGGGTCATCAAAGAAGAACAATGATTCAGTTGAAAAATCAAATCACGTTGATTTGTTCTTGTTTCCATCATTATTATTTTATTTGTTATAATTATAATTATAAGTATAATTATTTATCTATTTGTATATTTCTTAGTTACTATGGCGACATATTGATTATACAACCCAAAGATATACTCGTATTTTAGAATATTGATTTTAGGCTCATGAGACTTGAATCGTATCAATTACGAATTTTGTGAAGCTTTTTCGATTCAATTGATATAGTTCGATTTTTATTCCATATATCTTTCAATATTAAATTATCATCGTTTATCATATTTCTAGATTTTCGGACATGGGTTATTACAGCACATGTGCCTGTCGGGCTGGACCGGTCGGTCTGCCTCTTAGACCGGTCGGTCCAGACGTCCTGTTTCCCGTTTTTCACCGTTTTCTCACATCTTTCGCACGTGGTGATACTCGGGCCTTTTCCCGGTACCTTATGGTCTATTTTTAAGGTTTTTAAGGCCCGTCGATCCAATTATTTTTTTCGGAACTAATTAAATATTTGAACCCGGATTCGGGGTATTACAAATTCTCCCCCCTTAAAAAGAATTTGTCATCGAATTCAGAATTCAGACGACACTCCTCAAAAACCTTATCTCATTCTTATCCTCATATAACCATTCAATCATCCGTGTGAACAATCCAGTGCAACCCAAGATGTCCAACCTAAGGGTTTGAACTTGGAGAAATGCTCGGTCTCTAACCTCCAGTGTAAACTCCCAGCACCTCTGATTAGTATACAACTTCTTTCTCCCTTGTGCCGTTTTCAGGTTATCGTTAATCTTTTGGATCACTTCTACTGTTATCTCAATGGGTTTTCGGTTCTGAAAGCTCGTCGCTCTCCATTTTGTTTTTGTCCAAAATTAGTGGACTCGCACATGGCTTGAATTTGCGAAACACTTTGGCTCCATCACTGCCGCCGTGAAACTTTGTTGTCCTCTATAGGATTTTAGTAGACTTTGTATCTTCTTGTGTGAATGAGAATTTTTTTTAAACCCCCTTTTTTTTACCTGCTCTCAGGGTCTTCTAGCACTTATGCAATGTGATATATCTAGTCGTCCTTCGAGTGATGGTTATACAACACTCGTGTTTAAGTTATGTTCCCGCTGCTCCTTGAATCTCTTTTCCGTCGACGAAATGTAAACTGGGTATTTTTCATATGAGGTTAACCCTTCTCAGGGTCTCATATAATCATATCATCTCCTCAAAGACCTAGCGTCAGTTATTCTTGTCGGTGTCACCCTGACTGCTCGATCTAAATGAGCTGAGTTTTGGATTTGACCAGTCCTTGACTATCCAACTGGGTCCTTTCTACTAGAAGTTGAGAGAAATACAACCACAGAGTCTACAACGGTCGAATTTCACTTCCCTTTTGAAATTTATTCTTGTTGTAGCTCATCGCCTGACGTTTGTAACCATGTTGTATTTGCTGACACTTAAGCAGATTGTTACAAACGTAGGTACTTTTGTCTTGGTTTTTCACCAAGTGCGGGTCTCGGCATACTTTTATTATATCTTACTGTTCTGGGTGTGATGTTAACCTTGACGGTGCGCCACCATTCATGCCTTTTGTCCAGGGTTAACTGGCATATATAATAGGTCCCCCATTCAAAGTGTTTCATACCTAGTGGTATGATATGTTCTACCATCATAAATCTTCCTATGATCCGCGTGCTCGAAGAGTAAAGGATCATCTTGTTGTCCTTTAGTTGTTCGTTCCTTAACTCATTCTTGTACCCTTATCGATTCAGGATCCATCCCATTATATCACGTCCAGTTTGAAATTGTCACATCATGTCGATATCACATCATAGAACGGTTAGGATCCTCCCCATCCTTGGTTCAGCACATCCACCACCATGTTTGTCTCTTTTTTTTTCCTTGTAGTCTGTGGTTTCCACATCGTAGTCAACAAGGATCCTCAATTATTGTCAGATTCTTACGTTTGCAATTACGTAGGTTATTTTCACGATTTCTAATGCACGACTGTTGTTGTGGGTTCCATGCCCGGTGTCAGAAAATTATTTTCTACCAATCCCATGCATAAACGATGACGTGCTTTTCATGTATTTGCTCATTGTCTAGTCTCTGCGTAATATATCGATATGAGCCTTGTGTCGTGCTTCAGTGATGTAACCATAGTATTGGTGCCAGAGTCAACTTTTTTCTTTCTTTTCCAGGGTTATCCTTATCATCCGTAGTCCGTCTGAGTTGTGTTACATGTTTGGGATTTCCAATCCCTAACCGCCGTGATTTTAATGGGATCCAATAGAGCTCTTTAGATTAAGACCACATATCCTGTACACAATTGGTATATATTTTTTTTTTCAGCCTTCATGCCCCTTTCGTGACTCATTGGTCATGTGCGTACATGGGAACATGATCCATAATGATGAACTCAATATTTTAAAATGTATAGATACAGTTTTTCCTATTTACATGAGGACCACAAGTACATTTGTGAGTTCGTATGGTGTATTTACCATCACAATATTTACTCTAGTCTAAACATGTTTTTATTCATTGATGTATCATTTGTTGGGATTCCAGGGATCTCATGAGCGAATCTAATTTCTAAGAGATCGATTCTAGGGTTTGCGCAGCGGAAGTAAAACAAAAATTTATAGAACCCTAGAACCATGCTGCTATTGAATCGTAGAAACGTTAGAACGCTTACCTCAATCGATCCGGGGCCTGTATCAATCGAAGAACACGTCTGATCACGAAAGGCAGGAAGAATACCTCGCCCTCTACACGTATCCACACCTCGGGATGGATTCCAACGATTGGAACTTGTCTGCTAGGACTCGAATCTCTATTCGATTTGTGCGCTTCAAGAAAACGAGACTTAGAATTCCTTGAACTCTTTGGATCTCACCAAAAGCCCTTAGAATACTGTCAAAAGTCGGCACTCAAGTCTCTAGAACAATTAGGGTTTTTAATCTCCTTTTATAAAGTGATTTAACCCTAAT
>NW_010967456.1:9539-13419 GCF_000463585.1 Tarenaya hassleriana
GTCGAACATAAGGCATGGACAAGCCACCTTATCTGATTCGACTGCTTTCTCGTTAACTGAGTTTGACTGTCTGAAATAGACGACGTTCGTCTATAGTGTGGCCACACATTTCTACAGTCTCGCTCACACGAGGGGCCCAGCGATATCTCTCTCTTTTACGAGAGGTACAAATTCCGTCTTGACTATCTACAATCCAGTACATGATTCATTTCGTGCCTGATACACGCCTTTATAATCCTCCTGTTACGCAGGACGTTAGACGTATTCAAAGCACGCAACTCCTCGTGTTGGATTCCGTAGATATCTCAGGTCTTAGGATCCAATCATGGAACCGTCATATGAGATTCAAGTCATGACGCTAGTCCATGTGACAATCTCATGCGGGTCAGTCCAGTATTCCGTTCTGCAACGAATACCTATGATTGTGATCGTATCCAATACCTATGATCATCTATGTGATCATCAATCACACATCATACTAGTCTTATTATGTCGTTATTCCCATAACGACATAAGACTAGGGAGTTTAGTATCATTCATAATGATACATGGATTTCATAACAGATCCAGCATGCAAGAACATGTAATGAATAAAATACTCTCACAAAACACATAGAAAGTATCAATACATCGAATGTATCTGAACAAAGCTCATAATCAGTACATCATAGAGCACTAAACCAACAATCTCCCACTTGCTCCTAGACCTCCACCGATACCATTCCCATCGTGTCTGAGGAAGCATAGCGAAGATAGTCAGTTTGCCAAATTCACGGAAATGCTGAAAAAACTCGAGGTAACTATGCCATTCACTGAAGCTATTTTGCAAATTCCCTCGTATACTAAGTTCTTGAAGGACATCCTGACTAAGAAGAGAGTCGTTGAGAAAGAGACTATCGCACTCACTGTCGAGTGTAGTGATTTGATCCAATATGAACTGCCTCCGTTTAAGCAGAAAACATAGCCAGACTGCGATCTGTAGTTATCCGGGTCTGACTGAAAACTAGCATCGGTGTAACCTCTTACAGCGAGCTCGTCTTCCGACCCACCGTATACCAAGAACACATCCTTAGTCCTTCTCAAGTACTTCAGGATGTTCGTGACGGCGATCCAGTGCGACTCACCTGGATCTGACTGGTATCTACTCGTAATGCTCAACGCGTAGGATACATCCGGTCGAGTACAAAGCATGGCATACATGATGGATCCAATTGCCGAAGCATATGGAATCCGATCCATGCGTTCTCGCTCATCAGGTGTCGTAGGACAGTGACTCTTGCAGAGAACTGTGCCTCTGCTCATCGGTAAGGTTCCTTTCTTAGAATCTTGCATCTTGAACCGTTTCAAGACCTTATCGATGTAAGTACTCTGACACAGTCCTAGAAGACCCCTCGATCTATCTCTATAGATCTTGATGCCTAGAATATAGGCCGCTTCTCCTAGGTCCTTCATAGAAAACTGCGTTCCTAGCCAAGACTTAACGTCTTGCAAGGTAGGAACGTCATTCCCTATAAGGAGAATGTCATCCACGTACAGCACCAGAAAAACTACTGTGCTCCCACTAACCTTCTTGTAAACACATGGCTCGTCTTCGTTCTGTGAGAAACCAAACTTTTTTATTGTCTCATCAAAGCGAAGGTTCCAGCTCCTTGAAGCCTGCTTCAGTCCATAAATGGACCTCTGAAGCTTGCACACCATCCTCGGGTTCCTCGGATCTAAAAAACCTTCGGGTTGTGTCATGTATGGATCGACAAAACCTTCGGGATGTGTCATGTACACATCCTCGGTCAAGTTCCCGTTAAGGAACGCGGTCTTGACATCCATTTGCCATATCGCATAGTCATAATATGCGGCTATGGAAAGTAGGATCCTGATGGACTTCAGCATAACTACGGGCGAAAAAGTCTCATCATAGTCAATACCATGAATCTGACGGAATCCTTTCGCCACAAGTCGTGCCTTATACGTGTGCACGTTGCCATCCATGTCGGTCTTCTTCTTGAAGATCCACTTGCATCCGATGGGTTTTATCCCTTCAGATGCATCAACCAGAGTCCATACTCGGTTGTCTGACATGGATTGCATCTCGGACTTCATAGCCTCGCGCCACTTCTCGGAGTCCGGAATCGACATAGCCTCTGGGTATGTGGTAGGCTCGTCATGTTCTAATAACATGAGTTCCTCATTCCCAGTCACGAGAAATCCATATCTCGCTGGCTCTTGGCGAATCCTGCCTGATCTCCGAGGTTCACTCGTCAAAGGTTGAGTCACAGCGGGCAGTGAAACGGGTTGAACTTCTTCAACTTGTTCACTCGGCTCAGCGTCTACTTGCTGCTCTCGAACTTCCTCAAGTTCGACCCTACTCCCACTGACTCTTTTGGAGACGAACTCTCGCTCCATAAAAGTCGCATTCCTGGCAATGAACACCTTGTTCTCTACCGGAAAGTAGAAGTAGTAACCCTTAGTTTCCTTAGGGTAGCCTACAAATAAACACTTATCAGATTTGGAGGATAACTTATCAGTCATCTGACGCTTCACATAAGCGTCACAACCCCAAATTCTGACAAACGATAACGCGGGACGCTTCCCCGTCCATATCTCATATGGCGTCGCTTCAGCCGACTTCGTTGGACTCCTGTTCAGCGGGTACGCGGCGGTCTCTAAAGCATAGCCCCAGAAGGACTTCGGAAGATCTGTCTGACTCATCATAGACCGAACCATGTCTAACAGTGTTCGGTTCCTCCGTTCAGACACGCCGTTCCATTGTGGCGTTCCAGGAGGAGTTAATTGTGATACAATACCACAATAAAATCAGATAGTCAGTGAACTCTTGGTTCATATACTCGCCACCACGATCGGATCGAAGTGTCTTGATCGTCTTGCCAAGCTGGTTCTGTACTTCGTTTCTGAAAGCCTTGAACATTTCAAGTGTTTCAAACTTATGTCTCATCAAATAGACATAACCGTATCGACTGAAATCATCAGTGAACGTAACAAAATACAGATAACCTCCTCTAGCCGGACAACTCATTGGTCCGCATACATCACTATGTATCAGATCCAATAACTCTGTCGCTCTCTGTCCTTTCCCCTTGAAAGGATGCTTCGTCATCTTGCCCATCAAACAAGACTCGCATGATTCAAGAGACTCAAAGTCAAAAGAATCCAGAAGACCTTCAGAATGAAGCTTCTGAATGCGCTTCTCGTTTATATGGCCTAGACGACAATGCCAGAGGAAGGTCGGGTTTAAGTCGTTCGGCTTAAACCGTTTAGTACTCACGCTATAGATGGATGATGTCGAGTTCGAAGGCTGATCATTCAAGACATATAAACCATTAACTAGATAACCATTACCATAGTAAATATCGTCTCGATAAATCATCAAACTCGAGTTCTCAATCACAAATCGAAAACCATCCAAATCCAGACAAGAAATAGAAATAATGTTTCTGCTAATCGCAGGAACATAGTAACAATTACTAAGCTCTAAAACAAGTCCAGAAGGAAGATGCAAATCGTAAACGCCAACACACAATGCAGCAACTAGGGGTGGGCGTTTCGGGAAACGGTTCGGGTTCGGAACGGAATTAATCGGTTCGGTTCTTTCGGTTTTACAAAAATAGGTACCAATCGGGTTTTCTATTGTATTCGGTTCGATTCGGTTTCGGTATCGGTTCGGTTCGGTTCCGGATTTTATTAAAAAAATGATAGATTTCCTTTAAAAATATTCGGTTTTTCGGGATTTTTAAAGTTCGGTTCGGTGCGGTTCGGTTCTGTTCCAGAAAAATTCGGTTCTCTAAAATTGGTACCGTTCGGGAAATAACAGCGGTTTCAGGTCGGGAAAAATATCGTTTTAACGGTTCGGTTCGGGCCGGGTACG
>NW_010967456.1:14789-15790 GCF_000463585.1 Tarenaya hassleriana
ATTCTTCTTCCACTCTCCATCTTTAGACTTTCGACCGTCCGTTCTGGAGGTAGAACGGACGTTCCAGGCTGGAAGAACTGTCGGAACGGACAGTCTACAAGATGAGAACGGACGGTCCACAAAACATCACGGAACGGACGTTCCAGATGCTGGAACGGACGGTCTGACACTCAGACTGTTCGGTCCATGTTCGCAGTCCGTTACCCCTGGACCGTCCGTTCCGGTATACCTAGAACGGACGGTCTAGGTTAGGTTTCCGTGATCAGATCACGTTTCCTCGCGTTCTCGGCCCCGATCAGACCCGAAACTGATCCGAATTCTTCTGTACACCCAAAATTCGAACTCCTGCACTCTATGCAACATGAAACATGCAATCTACACTAGATTCAATCATCAAACATGCATAGATATCAAAGCAAACATGGATTCAAACAATTCAAATCCTAAAACATGCGTGATCGGGTTCTACGAAATCAAAACAGAGCAACCAGGCTCTGATACCACTGTTGGGATTCCTGGGATCCCATGAGCGAATCTAATTCCTAAGAGATCGATTCTAGGGTTTGCGCAGCGGATATAAAACAAAATTTTTTAGAACCATGCTGCTATTGAATCGTAGAAACATTAGAACGCTTACCTCAATCGATCTGGGGCCTGTATCAATCGAAGAACATGTCTGATCACGAAAGGCAGGAAGAATACCTCGCTCTCTACACGTATCCACACTTCGGGATGGATTCCAACGCTTGGAACTTGTCTGCTACGACTCGAATCTGCTATTCGATTTGTGCTTTGAGAAAAACGGACTTTTATCACACTCTCAAGCTCTTGGATCTCCCCAAAAGTCTGCTCAAAGTGTTTTCAAGTCGGCTCCCTTATATTAGGGTTTTTAATCTCCTTCTTATAAAGTGATTTAACCCTAATTCGATTTAATTTCGGGAAATCTGAAGTCCGGAACGGACGGTCCAGAAATGCACGCAGACCGTCCGTTCCAGCAAGTA
>NW_010967456.1:15979-18717 GCF_000463585.1 Tarenaya hassleriana
ACGCCAGTGATGATTCCGTTTGATGATCCTTTTGTATCACGATATCATATGTCGAATATAAGGCATGGACAAGCCACCTTATCTGATTCGACTGCTTTCTCGTTCACTGAGTTCGACTGTTTGAAATAGACGACGTTCGTCTATAGTGCGGCCACACATTTCTACAGTTTTGCTCACACGAGGGGCCCAACGATATCTCTGTCTTTTACGAGAGGTACAAATCTCGTCTTGACTATCTACAATCCAGTACATGATTCGTTTCGTACCTGATACACGCCTTTATAGTCCTCCTGTTACGCAGGACGTTAGACGTATTCAAAGCACGCAACTCCTCGTGTTGGATTCCGTAGATATCTCAGGTCTTAGGATCCAATCATGGAACCGTCATATGAGATTCAAGTCATGACGCTAGTCCATGTGACAATCTCATGCGGGTCAATCCAGTATTCCGTTCTCCAACGAATACCTATGATCGTGATCGTATCCAATACCTATGATCATCTATGTGATCATCAATCACACATCATACTAGTCTTATTATGTCGTTATTCCCATAACGACATAAGACTAGGGAGTTTAGTATCATTCATAATGATACATGGATTTCATAACAGATCCAGCATGCAAGAACATGTAATGAATAAAATACTCTCATAAAACACATAGAAAGTATCAATACATCGAATGTATCTGAACAAAACTCATAATCAGTACATCATAGAGCACTAAACCAACAATCTCCCACTTGCTCCTAGACCTCCACCGATACCATTCCCATCGTGTCTGAGGAAGCATAGCGAAGATAGTCAGTTTGCCAAATTCACGGAAATGCTGAAAAAACTCGAGGTAACTATGTCATTCACTGAAGCTATTTTGCAAATTCCCTCGTATACTACGTTCTTGAAGGAAATCCTGACTAAGAAGAGAGTCGTTGAGAAAGAGACTATCGCACTCACTGTCGAGTGTAGTGATTTGATCCAATATGAACTGCCACCCAAGCGGTCGGACTTAGATAGTTTCTCAATCCCTTGCACATTAGGCAATGTTTCCATCGATTGTGCGCTCTGTGATCTAGGTGCAAGCGTGATTCTTCTTCCACTCTC
This sequence comes from Tarenaya hassleriana, assembly GCF_000463585.1. Lineage (NCBI taxonomy): Eukaryota > Viridiplantae > Streptophyta > Magnoliopsida > Brassicales > Cleomaceae > Tarenaya > Tarenaya hassleriana. The sequence goes on from NW_010967456.1 coordinate 17,083, forward strand.
CATCTTCAAGAAGTTGAATGTGGGCGAACTAAAACTACAAGAATGGCTCTCCAATTAGCCGATCGATCCGTTAAATACCTTGCTGAAATACTAGAAGACGTGCCATTAAAAGTCGGAAATTTCTACATTCCGGTGGATTTTGTGGTTCTTGACATGGACGAAGATTCTAAGGTACCCATCATTCTTGGTCGTCCGTTTCTTAACACTGCAGATGTTGTTATTCATGTTAGAGCAGGTAGACTCACCATGAAGATTGGAGATGAGACGGTAGAGTTTACTTTGGATAAAAATATCAAGCAACCGTCGTCAACCGAATCTGCATGCTTCCTCGACGTCTTCGGATCCTTGGCTGAAAAGGTAATGCATCAATTTCATCACGATGACCCCTTGGAACTGAACCTTTTGTCGCAGGATAGCATCTATACTGACATTGATCAGATGTGGATTTATGGACGGATTTTGGAGCACGACAAAATAATGACCGAAATTGTGCAGAAAGACGAACAGATCTGTTCCTCCAATGGAACCGATTGTTTCGTAAGTACTTCAACCGCTGAAAAGTTACAGAAATTCAAACCGATTGGTTCTATCATGCGAACCGATCGTTTTGAGGTACAAAAACCTGAACCGATCGTGTCGGTCATTGGAAACAATCGGTTCAAAGGTCAAATTTGCGAGCTAAACTTACAGAAATCAAAACCGATCGGTTCTACCCTTACCAACCAATCGATTCCGCATCCAGAACTACACAGCACTACCCTTACCAGCCGATCGGTTGCTCAGGTATACCACTCGATTCTCACGATACATCTGTTCTTGCACTAATAAACTATTCAGATTCTTCGTCGCCCGTCGAATGGGATCCCGACATTGCACCAGAGCTTGAACTTAAACCTCTTCCCACTAGGCTTCGGTATGAATTTCTTGGTTCAAAGTCAACTTATCCTGTTATTGTTAACGCCGATTTGGACTCTTCCCAAGTCCACAAATTGCTACATATGTTGCGTAAGTCGGAGATATCAAGGGTATCAGTCCCTCTTTATGCATGCATCGGATCCACCTTGAGGACGAGACAAAGACTTCTATCGAACATCAACGTCGTCTCAACCCGAAGCTTCAAGAGGTCGTCAAGAAAGAAGTAATGAAACTTCTAGATGCAGGTATTATCTTTCCTATCTCTGATAGCTCTTGGGTTAGTCCTGTGCAGGTAGTTCCGAAGAAAGGTGGGATGACTGATCACTTGCGTGACGAGTCTTAAATTTGTAACCCGAAACACAACTAATCCGCAAGTATACGGATGTCGTAGTACCGGGGTCGAACACAAGGACTTAAGCGGTTAAGCTAGGAGTCGATCAAAACTAGGAAAATGAAAGAAATAAAATTGGAGAATTGGTTTTTTGTGGTTTTCAAAGTTGCAGAAAAATTAAATGAGAGAAATAAAATCAAGCAAGCAAATATTTCAAGAGAAGGTGATCGATTGGAAACGGTTGCGGGAATCGGGTTTCACCGATCATGCAAGGATGCCGTAAAGGATTATGGACCTATATCATGCTCGTTCTAAGGTGAGGGATTCGAAGACTAAGGTCGGGTTCGGTTCTCTCAAACCGAAAACCCGCTATCCAAGAGAGCTCTCTA
>NW_010967456.1:20005-21209 GCF_000463585.1 Tarenaya hassleriana
TTTTTTTTTTCAAGAAAATGCTAAGAGAAGTAATACCCCGAGTTCCTAGGACGTTGAAGTTGACAAGTGTCTCCGCTTTTGCTTTTCTTTTCTTTTTTCTAATGATCATGACACTTGTCCCACAACTTAGACCCGAACCGTCGAATTTCGACGCACTCATGTCATCGAATGATTTTCATTAACGATATAGTGACAGCGGAGTGTTGGGATGTGTATACTTTCTTCGCTTATTCCTACCACTCATTCTTTTCAAGAGACTATCTATCCTATGGGAGAAGCTTCGGGAACGGTTTTTGGGAGATATTTAACCTAGGTTCGGTTGGTCCTACTCTTTGGCGTACCTAAAGACGACAATATACCCCACAACCTAGAATCGCAAGCATCAAAGGGAGGGTTCGCTATTCACCTATCATCGACAGTCTACTCGAACTCCTAGAGGTCTAGGTCCAAATCGCTAAGCAATCTCTAAGCAGCTATCACCATCATCTCATCATCGACCAATCTCAACTCAAAACGGTTTATGCAATGCATATGCTTCTACATGCTCTAGACCTATATGTAACAAATGCAATGCAAGCTAGGTGGTATTCTATATGTACAAGTGCAAGAAATGCATCTATAGTGACAAATCATTTTTTTTTTGTATGCAAGTGAATGTATGAATGCACTCTAAAAAGGGACTTGAAGCGATGTTAGATGCTCACCCCCCCAGACTTGAATGAGACACCGTCCGCGGTGTCACTCGTATCCGAAGGGGTGGAATATGTGGAATGTGAAAGAATATGATCGAAGTGGAGGAGGGTTAATGTGTAACCTTGGTGCCCAAGGTCGAAATGTGCCCCCTTGCATTCCACTTTTGATGTATTCCACATTGTACGTTGTCTTTTGTTCCGAGTCGGGATTCAACCTTAGATAAGAGCTTAAAACACAGAAAGACCAAGTGAATCCGACAACAGTTAAGCGTACAAGGCAACATAGCAAAGTAACAACGCATGTCATAGGTCCGGAAATGCAAAAGTGAAAAAGAAAAAGGAAAGGGACAGAAAAAGGTCCTGATGCATCCGCTCGAGAACTCTACTGGGCTCCATCCCCGGTGTCCATGTGGTCGGTGTCTCTCGGCGGTGGGGCTGCGGTGCGTGGTGCTGGTGCTGTCTCCGTCGTCATGGACATCAGGAACTCCTGTAAAACGGTCATGTACTGCTCC